>NC_134678.1:7762214-8072928 GCF_024713945.1 Dermatophagoides farinae
TATAGTTCTTAGATCATGAATACATCTATACTCACTCCAAAACCATGCATAAATTCATTGTATATTTATGTTAAACAAACAACAAAAGTAAGAAAAAAAAAGAACTTAACTCTCAACAACAACAACAACGACGACGACGACGACAACGACAACAAAAATTCTTCTTCTTGATGTTCATCGTCTTTGATCTTAATACGAAAACATTTCTTACAACAGAGAAAAAAAAATCGAAAACAAACAAAAGGAAAAGAAAATGGCACCGATGGCAATTCATTTTCTTTTCCACTGTGTAAATTATAGAAATCGAAATACTCATTATTCATATATATACGATGAGAAATCTACCTTATCTAGACACACACACACACACACAAAAACACACACGACCTATTAATAGAAATCATGCAAAAAAAACAGAAGCAGAAATGATCATTAATATATGTATGTATAGGCAGTAGGTACAAAATTTATTTGCCCGATCTTATGAAGAGAGTCATCATGTGGAAAGAAAAAAAAACAAAATCAAATGTCAAAAACAAAGATAAAAACATAAATTGTTCAATCAATTCTGAATTCGAATGAAAAAAAAAGTTCAATAAAATTCAAAATATATTGAAATAACACACAGCATATATATATTACATCGAAAAATCAGATTTTCATATCGATTCCAAAACACCATTAATCATAATGATCAACAATCGAATTATTGTTGTATTATTGGACAAATTTTCTAAAAATAAAATCTAAATGGATTCATGTTCATTAATTAAATTTTTTTTGTTTTTGTTTTTCTTAATTACCCGATATTACGTAATACGTATATATGCACAACAACAATGACAATATAACTGTGCTGCTGTGTTAACAGCTGTGTTACATTCAATGTGGAAATGAATTGGAAATTGTGGCAAAATTCTTATATAAAACACACACATAAAAGCCTATTATTATTGTTGTATAATGATCATCATCATAATCATACATTTAAGAAAGAAATATATAAGGACAGAAAACAAACACTAAATTCCATTGTGTGTGTGTTTGTGTTTTGTTTTTTTATCGCCACACTTTTTTGTGTCCAAAATTTTCTCATTTATTTTCTTCTTTTTTTTTATTGTCGACAAGGATCGAGAAGGCTTAAATCTTTGGAAAAATAAAAGAAATTGAGAGAAAGAGAGCGAAATGAAATGGACAATAAATCGATAGATATGATTCACATTCTCATTCAATTTTATGACAAATCGATTAACAATGTGTGTGAGTGTGTGTAGGGTGTAAATGCCAATAATAGAAACAATGGACAGACAGAAAAAAAATGAGAAAAAGAAAAGGAAATTAATTGAATGATGATGATGATTCCACATTCTATCAACAAGATTGATGATTTTTTTTTCATTTTTTTATGTTTTTTTTTTTCTTTTTTGTTTTGTTCGCAAACAATAAAAATAACAACAACAACAACAACATCTGGTACGATCACAGCATCCCATTATTATAGTTTGAAAATGAAATTGTTGGAAAATTTTTATTTGAGATAAAAAATAAAATAAAATAACGCATCATGATGATCATCATGGTTGAATGAAGATCAAAAAAAAAAATTTTTTAAAACAGAAAAAAAATTAAATTATTAAACAAAGACATTATCGAAAGAGAAAGAAAAACAAAAACAAAAAAACGATGATCAATCATCAAATATCTCCACTGTTTGATAGAGAAAAAATGTCAACAGAAAAGCATCATTTGATCTTTACACATCCATCCAATGACCAAATAATAATCGAAAAAAAAAGTCTTGTTGAAACTAGAATAAAACAGTCCAATAACAATATCATCATCATTATTATTATCATTGTGTCAATATTTGTAGTATAAGCTTATTAAAAGTTATATAAAGAAAAAAAAAACCAGAATCAAACCGAACCGAACCGAACCAAAACGACAAACATAAATTCCGAAACAAATAATTAGAATAAATATATAAAAAGAGATGATGATGATGATGATGATGAGAAATTGAATAATTTCAATTTTCCAAGAAAAAATATGTACGAAAATGTTTCATTTCTTAAACTTTCCTGGTAAATGTTTTTTTTTTCTTCACAATAAAACACACGCACATACACACAGGATAACTTTTTTTTTCTCTATCGGAAATATTTACCGTCATTATTTTTGTTGGTCGAATAGGAAACATTTTTCCTTTTCTTGTGTGTGTGTGTGTGGATAAAAATGACTATTCATCAAACGACGACGACGACGACGACGACACAAAGGCGATCAATGATATGGAGAAAATGCATTTCAGTAAAGCCAACTGCTGTCGTCTATTTTTGCTATACATACAAATAAGGAGAGAAATATTGTGGAATAAAATCTCTGTAGAAAAAAAAACAATTTTTTTTTCTTCTTATTATTCAAGTTTGGTCGATGCAAAACTTTTTTTCTTGTTGATCTAAATATAGTTATTGTTATTGTTCAAAATGTTTATTCACACTTTGTCATTATATATATTATATTGTTGTGTTGGTCGTCATCTTGTCAAAACGGAAAAAAAAACTTGAAAGCCAATTTTTGTTTCTGAATAATAATGTGTTCACACATATATACATTGAAAATCAATTATGATGATGATGATGAATAATTATCATCATTGGTAATTTATACTTGAATGACAAAATTTTACAATAATTTTTTTTTTTTTTTTTTTGGAAATGGTAAGAAAATCTTGAACATCTTCACTATTATATATAAATAATTAACAAGTAAATTATCACATCTATCAACACACATCAAACGTTTGTTGAATTTAAATAACAAGAATAATAAAAAAAAATGGGTGTATAACAAGTTGTCATGTTGATATATATGTATATGGTTCATTAATATTCAATCTTTCTGTCATGTGATGATCATGATCATGATCATGTAAATATTGTCAACAAGAACAGAAAAAAAAACAGGATGGAGATGCATAGGTGCATATATGCATATGCCAATTTATAACAAACAAACAAATTATTAACATGAAAGTTGTGTCATATCATATGATTTGAACGATAATAACTTTTCAATTATATGTTATGTATGTATATATAGTGGTGAAAAAAAAACTTTTGGTAAAAATAGACGAGAAAAATAGTGACGACAATGATTACAAATTGGCTACTAGTAGATTCATTATAAAATGAAAAAAAACCAAAGTTTGAAAATTTTCAAAGTTTTCACACTCACACACTCATTGTTCATTTATTTAATCTTTTGTGATTCGTCACTTATAAATCTCTGAAAAGTTTTTTTGTTTTCTAAATTCGTTTTCATTTCTGTCCCACTCTCTGTAATCTATATCGGTGGATTGATTTGAATTAAAAATAGTGCAAAATTCCGATCAAAGATTGATGCAAATGACATGAGAAAAAAAAAATTCAATGGTAAAACTGAAAGAAAGTGGAACAAAGAAATTTAAATTTTAAAATAGTTTCGAATGCCGAGTTTTTTTTTTGTTTTGTTTCGAGCCTCTCCCCAGCTCTATCTCATTGAATATTATTATATTGTTTATTTCACCATTCAGGAGAATGGCGAAATTTAAATTTAAATTTGGTCAAAAAAGAAAGGAAGGAGAAAAAATCAATCTTTTTTTTCTCGTTCACACACTTGAAATTCAAACATTTTTTTTTTGCTATTTGATTGATTTTTTTTGCTTTAAAGCTGAACAACAACCAAAAAAAAAGAGAAAAAATCGTTTATTCGATTTTTTTTTCAAATTGAATTGAAATGAAGCGAAAAAAAGTGAATGAAGAAATTCTGTAAACGCAAATTCCATACACATATACGAGAAAAAAAAAATTTCAAACCAAAAGTAAAATGTGTTTCTCTCATTCACGAAATAAAAGTAAAAATCACTTCAGCATAATGAAAATAGATGTATAGAGAGTAAAAAAAAAATCGAAACAAAGAATATAAAAAGAATATTATGGAAAGGAGAGAGAGAATTTGTGATCTTCAATTGATGATGATGATGATGATTTTTCATTCATTCTGCACATATACTTCAGCACTTGTTTATAATAATAACAAACTTTTTTTGATAACGAGATGGAAACAAAACAAAAATGAAAAGAAAGAAAGAAATTTTTTTTTCCTTCGAAATAAAACACATTGCTATCATTATCACTTACCATCTGTTCATCATCATTCATGGATAATGATTGGCTGATTGGAAAAGTATTCGTAATTGTATAGAACAAAGAGAAAAAATCGTAAATCACACAATATTTCTCTTTCGATTCTTGATTCATCTTGTTGTTGTTGTTGGCCAAACAATAATAATTGATGAATAATGAAACAAAGTGGAAAAAGTTTTTTGTTGTTGTTGTTGTTCTGTTTTTGTTTATCTGAAGATATGGACAACAACAACAACAACAACAACAACAGAACAATTTTGTGCAACATCCATATATTACGTTATATCTTAATCGAAAAATAATATCGTGAGCCAATCATTTGGAAATTCTTTTTTTTTTAATTCGATTCGATTTCCAAATATAGCCATTATTGGGTGATAATAACATAACAATAATGATTATATATGTAGCTAATAATAGAGCCATAGCTACACACGATTTTGAAATTCACATTGTACCTACAATCTTGTACAATGATAGCTAATCGGCCATTGATGGTAGCCAAAATTTTTCAAAACAACGATATCGATGATTATGAATGGATGAATGAATCAGGTTTGGGAATACACAATTACCACCCATCGATATGATATGCAAATTGATTTCGTTTCTCTTTTCCAGATGTAAATTGATTTTTTTTTCTTTTATTGCCCAGCAACAACAACAACGACGACAGAAATTAATTAAGTAAACTAATCAAATAATTATCAACTATTCATTCACATTGGTTTCGGATATTGCCTCAAAACTTATCCAGCTTTTTTTTTCCTGCAGAATTTATCCGAATTCATTCAACCAGAATATAGTGAATGAAGATTGGCGAACGTGACGTGATGTATATATATATTATAATTAAAACGAATAAAATATTGATATACAAGATTAATGAATATGCAAAACGATAATTCCATCTATCGAGAGCTGATTATTCATATTGGTATCAGAAACAACAACAACAACAACAACAACAACGAAAAAACAAAATATGTAAATTTATATGGCATAAGAAATTGAAAACGATTTGCAATTTGAATTTCGTACTAAAAAAAGGGATTATTTTTCTTTAGAATGGATGGATGGATAAAATGTAAATCAATTTCCGATGAAATCAAAAATTCATCTTTTTATTCTGAAAAAAAACTGTTCCCATTTTTTGAAATTGAAAACAAACTCCAGACCAAAAATATTAAAAGATGAGTTTTCAGAATTTTTTTTTATTATTCATAAAAAAATACTGATAAACATTCGATCTCTCTAGGCTCATCAAAATTTTTTCTTGTTTTATTCCTTTTTTTTCCCAAAGAACGTATTTGTAGATAAAAAAAAAGAAACGCGAGAGAGAAAGATAGATCAAAATAAAGCATATTATCAACCATACAACGATGACAACGAAAACAGCCAGCTTCAAGCAATGATCCTGGTAACAAAAAAAAAAAGCTTAAACGGCATCAGCAGCATCTTTTAACAAGAATTCATTATTATATTCATATATTCACACAAAAATTATCATATGGAATTTTTTTTCGCTCTTTATCTATCTGGTGTTTCAAGAATTTTATTCCAGAATGAAAAATTCTGAAAATAATGGCGGTTAAACAACAACAACAACAACAATTATATTTGTGTGCGTGTGTGTGTGTGTTTTTAATGTTTGACATTTGTGATTTGTTTGTTTGGCAATTTTTTTTTTCGTTGTTGTTGCAACAAAAAAAATTTTTTTTCGATTTCAAGATAAATTTTTTTTTTGTTTATTCTCTTCAATCACTTGATTCAGTGCCATTATCCTCATCATCATTAACATTCAACACACACACACTCGCACCTTGTGTTCACAATGGAAACAAACAACAATTGTGGGTGTGTAAATCTCATTTATTCATTTTTTTTTCTTCGTTTAACATTTAGGTATTTTTCTTTGATGATCCAACACATGTAATTTAAGCCATATGATGATGTTATATCCACGCACACACACACACACACCTTATCATCATAAGTGATTGAAATGGAAAAGAATAAATGAGAATAAAAACATGGTTGACTGATTTCATTTCCCGCAATGATTCTGATGATGAATTTACAAATTATATACAATGAAAAGTGAAGAATTTTAATGGAAAAAAAATTGTAAGCAAATAACAATAATGATGATGAAAAGAACGGAATTATAATTGATTTCTGTCTTTTTTTTTACAGTCTATCGGGTTTGAATGAATAAATGAATGAATGGTGGACTATTATATATCATATACGAATAATAATGATGATCGGTTAGTGATGGAATTTTCTTTTTTTCATTTGAAAATTTTCACTTTCATTCAAACAGGCCCGATTTTTTTCGATAATTGAACCATTTTGATTTTTTTTTGCCTGGTGAACAAAAATCAATCAATCGTACATCATGATCATTTGATTAAATTTTTGTTTGATGATTTTTTTTCCTTTTCAGATTGTCTTTCCTCATTTTCACGAGAATTAATTGGATGATTTCTGATGATGTGATGATGACGAAGACGATGTCAACGATGTTGGTATATGACAATAGAAATGTGTATGACGACGCATATCTTTAATTTTCTTTGATCCTTTATCCTTTTTATCGTTTTTCTTTTTCGATGGTGATGTTTGTTGTTGTTGTTGCTGTTGTTGTTGTTGATGAAGATGAAGAAATGAATCATTTTTTAATTCCAAATTAATTAAATTTGGATCTGGTGGTTCAACTTTTGTATAAACCTTAACACTTTCAAATTTAATATCATCATTATTATTATTGTGATTTATTGATGATGTTGATTGATGACGTTTTGCATATCGTCGTATTGATGATTGTTCCGTTGATTCTGGTTCTGGTATACGAGTCAGACTACGCGCTGTTTGATGATGATTTTTACCATGATTATTATTATGGTTGTTATTAGTGTTGTGATCAATGGTGGATGTTTTACAAGTATCTATAAATGGATTTTAATTCATGATAAATTACAAAAGAAACTAATACTGATTAGCAAAAAAAAAAAAAAAAAAATACAATTTTCAAATAATTTGCAAACTCTGCATCACTAACCTTCTAATAATGTTAAATCAGCTGTTAATAATGGTAATTGTCTAGTGATTTCATCTTTTTGTTCTTCACTTTCTGGTTCAATAACTATTGTTGCACATTTACCACCACTAGATTTCGGTTGAGCATCTATATTATTGTAAAAAAATGACATATCCGGTGATTGTTGTTGTTGATCAAAACTTGTTTGTTGACTTTTAATCAATGCAATTTGACTATCTTGATCAAATTCAACGTTGAATAATTTATCCATATTAAACACTGGGCTAATTAGATTTACACGAAGACCACCGAAACGATAACGAGTACGTGTGCTCAAAAGACGAAGACAAAGAACCTCTTCGGCTGTATCTTCAATATTGTTTGTCGATGATGATGATCTTCGACGATTATTTTGATTATTATGATGATGATCATAAACAGATGTTGGTGATGGTGAATTACGACGTACCGGTGCTGGAAGTAGTTCATCATCTTCAATATAAAGATCAAGCTTCATACTACTACGATTCGGTGTTGCCGATGTACGTCGAGGTTCAATATTTGGACAAGAACTTTTTCTTCGTCTCATTTTCGATATGTAATGATGATGTAAATAACGTAAATGAAATGATCAATTTGGACAATGGACAGAAGAAATGAAAGAATGAATTTCAGCTAAACATTTACACACAATAAGGCCCAATTAACGACAAAACAAAACAAAAAAAACGGTCAAGAAGAAAAATTTCTTGATGACTATGATCAGGCAAATGGATATTGTTCAATTTTGTTTCTTAGTGATTGATCCTAATTTGATCAGCAATTCGGATGAAAACTGCATTAATTGTGAAATGAGAAAGAAAAATCCGATAAAATAACAGCAGGCCAAAAATATCATCACCAATTATCAAGCACGATCGAATAATGAACGAAAACAATTCAGCAAACACAATGGATTGATTGGCAATTCACATCATAGACCTAAATCAAAATGAATGAAATTCGTTAGTTGTCGTATATGAATCGATTTGATACTGAATACTTTATGATGATGAAAGGAATAGTTACCAACTGCTGAACCAATCCGATTCAAAATTTTCTTGTATGGATCATCAGAGTTTGAATGTTGTTTTGTTTTGCGCTGACTCTCTCTTTCTTTCGAAATTTGTTCAACATATTCCATGCAACTTTATTCCATGAAATTTGATTTGCGTTTGCACCCGATTTTTATATGTATATAGAATCTTAAAGGTGCTATATCCAATATAAATCGCATGCGTTTCTCAAAAACAAACACTTGAATACATTTTTTCTTTCATCATTGTTGAACTTTTTTTTTCCCACAAAAATATATCGGAACCAAAAAAAGAAACGAATTCATATTTATATTACACATTTTTCTATTAATTCATTTTTTTTTTTCACTGTTGAAGACAATACTATTATTGACAGAATTAGTATACAAACAAACTTTGAAAGGGACGATGAGAGAGAGAGAAAAAAAATGAAATCAAACATTGAGAATTTGAAAAAAAAATACTTGAAAAAATTGAATTTCCATTGAATCACCAATTTCGAAAACATTATATTTGAATGGCACACGCAAACACACACACACACACGCTCACACATTACGTCACATGATGACATTCGAATTATTTTTACCAAAAAATTAAAAAAAAAAGATTTCTTTTGGTGTTTGTAAAAAATTATTTGTTTCAAGTGTTCATCATCATCATCATTTATTAAATGTAAGTATCATATAAATGTAAATCAAATTTTTATCATTTAAAAACATCCATGATTTATGAATGAATTTATATACTGCTGTTCATTCTATTTATCAAAGTCCATCGTAAACAAAACATTCAATTAGGGAATGATGATGAAAATGATAGATTGGCCAAACAAACAAATGGACAATAGACAAAAATTGCATCATCATCATCATTAGTATAATTATCTTAAGCTCTCTTTTTTTATCCTTTATGATTCTCATATACGATATAATTTAGGTTTAGTTTTTATGTTTATTCCATTTTTCATATATATTCGTTTTTTCCAAAGATTTTGACGATAATCGGATCATCAACTCAACTCAAAAAAAACTAAACTCTCTGATTCTTGGTAAACTATTATATTAGTGAATTCACACACACAAATGCACAGAGAGAAGAATCCCTATGTGTATTTTGGTCCGATGGTTATTATTATTATTGTTTTTCTTTTGCTTGTTTTGTTGTTTACAATCAAAATCAAAAAAAATGGGCAATTTGTCTGCCTGGCTAAATCGAAAATGAGAATTCCAATTATTATGATGAATTCATTGATTCATTTCCGTTAATAGTTCATTAAATGTACCAATTATTTATGCAGATTCTTGCTGTTCTGCTGCTGGTACCTGTATAACAGAAAACATTCATTGTGATTCATTTCCAATTTAGATTTTTTCAGTAAAAAAAAAATGTAGACCACCGTATTTAGATAGATAAATATATATTGAACCAACGAAAATTGATAATCAGTTTGAATCGATGTAATAAAAATAGGAAAATTAATTCTTCATCGTCAACATCAATATATTATATATTGGAATTTATTTAGTAGTTTTTTTTTGTAGTTCAGTTATTTATTGCTAGATTAATTTTGTTTTTTTCTCTCTCTCTCTCTCTTGTGTGTACATTAGATTTGATCTGTAATGGCAATAGTATAAATTATTGTCTCATTATTTTATTTTTTTTTGCTGCACAATGTTCAATAAGATTCGAATTATTTACAGTCCATTATGGTGGTCATTTTTTTTTTTTTTTTTTTGGTAATTGATTCTAATGACCATCACCGGTCAAACAGTGATTCGATTGAAATAGATGGTTCACCTAAATAAAAAAAAAATCTCGATCAAATATTTGAAAAATCATGACAATCAATTTATTTTATTTTCAAAATACTAAAAAATTGTGATGAAAAAAAACCATTCTGGATGCTGCGCCACATCAAAAAGCAAAATTTTTTTAAAAAAAAAGTCAAGTTTAAATTGAATTTTTTTTCCGTTCATCATAATTCATTGAAATCTTTTTAATAATAACTAGAAATGAAAAGTTTTCATTTTTTTTTGTCAAAAATAGAATTCAAATCGTGGTCGTCGTCAATAATAATGAAAATTTGAAGCTGAAAAAGAAATATATTGGCCTAAAGGCAGAATTTATGTTGCTGAAAAAAATATGACGTCCAAAAAAAAAAAATAAAAATATTTTGCCATCTGTAATCTGAAAAAAACATTGGAAAAAATTTATTCTTCACTTTTTCATCAAGAGAAAACCAAAACTTATTATTATTATACTCAAATGCATTGGAATTATAATGGTTTCTTTTTCCAATTTTTATTTTTGTGCTATTCTCAGCTGATTTCATTCGATTGTGCATTCCCAGATGTGTATGTGAATTTTTTTTTTCTTTGTACCCAAAGCTACAATGTTTCCAATGAAAAAAATGATGATGAACGAATAACAACAACGTATTCTATTTTTACTGTCGTCATATCAATGTTTGCGATAAATGATGAACCGTTATATTTGTCTTACTTGATATTTTCAACCAATTGGTTTTTTTTCTGTTTGGCCTAATCATCGACATATAAAAAGCGAAATATTTGACCGAGAAATAATTTTATTTGTTTCTGGTAAGGTGTTCAATTCGATTAAATTTATTCATATTTTTATATTTTTCTATCCAATAGATAGCTAAATGGCTCAATTACATCGCTATTATCGTCAACGATTTTTTAATTTATTTCAACAAAAATCATTTCATCATCATCGTGCATCATTATTACAATGTCGTAATTTAAATCTAGTCATCAATTATAATGATATCAACATAAAACGTCGAATCCATACTAGTGGCATATTATTATCATCGAATGATACACTTTATCAACATGAACATGATATTTCACGATCATTTATCATGCCACAACAGCAAACAAACGATCAAATTATATCATCATTAAATGATACGGCATACGTGTCGTTCATAAGCCATCAAGAAATACGAGATAGACAACAAAATCTTATGCTTCTTGCATGTGAACATTTAAGAAAAATT
The DNA here is from genome assembly GCF_024713945.1 of Dermatophagoides farinae. Classification (NCBI taxonomy): domain Eukaryota; kingdom Metazoa; phylum Arthropoda; class Arachnida; order Sarcoptiformes; family Pyroglyphidae; genus Dermatophagoides; species Dermatophagoides farinae. Next base: position 7,773,549 of record NC_134678.1, read on the forward strand.
CAGCCATCATTCAAAAATTTATCACCTTTAATATTGATTGCAACACCCCCGCCACAATATCAAGGCAATACAAAGATACCGGTGAATGAATGTAAACAAAATACCGATTTTACTTATCTGACTGGACTTCATTCAGGTACTAGTGATCAACTAACAAGTAATTGTGTTCTGGCAATTTTTCTTGAAAATCCTGATTGTATCGATTCATGTCGTTCGATAATATTTTCATCGAATCGTACGAAAAGTGAAAAACAATGGCATGGACCAGAACTAAATGTTCAATATGAACAATGGCTTAAACAAATCTGTGATGATTGTCAACCATTGACCGAATTAGTGAATTTCATAAATAAACATATAAAACCTTATCGTCGTGATATGTTTATATCAAGAAAAACATTGGAATATCGTCCTGAATTAGTTACACATCTTAAATTTTATCTTAAATCTTCTACAACATCATTTGACAAAGAAATGGAAAAATGGTCAACAAGTTTAGGACAAACGATTCAATCGGTTAATATACGTGATATTTCCTTATTTATCGATCAATTACGGGTGATTAAATCTAGTCAAGAAGTAAAAGCCATGAAACGTGTTGGTCATATTGGTGCATTGGCTCTCACCAATACGATTGAATGGAGCAGACGACTGTTTTCAACAACCAACACTAATGATAATCCATCATTTACTTTCATTGAATCACATATTGATGCAAAGTTTAATTTTGAATCCAAGTTATTAGGTGCACGACATCAATCATTTCCAAGTGTTTGTGCAAGCGGTCCACGTGCAACTATTATTCATTATGGCCGCAATGATCATATCATTACCCGTAATGATAATGATAATTGTTGGATATTAACCGATGTAGGATGTGAAGATGTTGATGGTTATTGCTGTGATATAAGCCGTACATGGCCCATCGACATGAATCGAAATTCGATCAAGAATGATAAATTTCAATTACAATCACAATTATATGAAGCATTGATTGGCATACAACATGAATTAGTCAATTCAATCACTATTGGCCATACTTCTTTGAATGATCTCAATCAATTAATGTTGAATATAATGGCACGAATTCTGCCTGAATTCAATATGTTCGATGAATCCGTTTCAAATGATGATGTACGAAATATTATCAAACGTCTTTGTCCACACCATGTCTCACATTATTTAGGTAATTCAATGAATTTTATTGATTAAAATGTGTCATTAAAATTAATTTCCGTTCCATATAAATTTAGGTTTAGATATTCATGATACGCCATCGGTATCACGTTCGTTGCCATTATTACCAGGAATGTGTTTCACAATTGAACCGGGCCTCTATTTTCCGGCACAAGGATTGCCAATCAAAGAAGAATTTCGTAATATTGGAATTCGTATCGAAGATGATATTATAATTGAACCTGGTACGAAAATGATTATTCCGTTGACAAATGATTGTCCGAAATTGCTTGTGCAATAGATTGAAAAACAATTATCATCAATTCTCTGTGATTCATAAAAAAACATAAATTTTTCAAGTGCTGCCATCTGTCGACATAAAAAGGAAAACCGAATATTTTATTGAACGAATTTAGAAAATAAATCAAAGAAAAAAAAATCAAGTAGGAATGGGTAATTCATTGGCAACGATTTCAAGAATATCGCCAATTTTAAGCCTCCAATTTTTGATATCTTTAGACACCTGACACCAGTGTTCACCATGTCGAGGTTCGGCTTGGATGCATCGTTTTTTCAATTCCATTTGTTGTTCCTGTGAACCGTGTAATATTTCAAATTTATATGCATAGGCCCATGCATCACCAAGATCGGGATCCAATTTTAACGTACGTTTAAACCATTCACGAGCTTTGGTCATCTTACGTTCACACCAAAATAATAATGAACAGGCTAACAGCACATGAACGTCATGTTCACAACGTTTCAATGCATCAACGCTTCGACTTTTTCGTTGCTGACGATTTTCCATGAATATAGCTTCAGCCCATAACATACCACTTTGTGGACATTCCTGTAAGGCTTTCGACAGCATCGGCAAAGCAATCTCTTTATTACCGGCTCGAATTTCCACACGAACAGCTTCCAGCCATAAAAGATCATTTTTCGGATTTTTTAAACGACCTTTTTCCAGTACAGAACGTGCTTTAATTAGAGCTCCTTCAGATTCTTCAAGTCGAGCCAACAATATCCATAATGCAACGTTTGAATTATTTGATTTAAGTCCACGTTGATAGATTTCACGAGCTTCATTAATACGACCCGTTTGTTGATGTATTTGTCCAAGCATCATCCATATTTTAGGATAATCATCCCAGTGATTGATTGCCATCTCAAGTAATTCAATAGCACGAGATAAATTTCCTAATTGCCATTCCAATTTAGCCGATTTCATATACACACGTGGTGTACTATTCTTTTCACGAGCTTTCTCCAGAATCTTTCGGGCACGATCATATTCAGCATTTTCCGATTCCAATTTGACGGCTGCCAACCATATTTCCTCTTTGTTTTGATTCACATCGAATGCCCGGGATAATATTTGACGTGAAGCTTGTACATCACCACCAAGCCATTTACTTTTAGCGGCCATTAACCAAAGTACTTCAGCTTGTGGACAATTAACAACGGCTAATTCTAATAATGATTCAAGACTTTCTTTAGTTCCGTGATTTTTTTCGAAAAATGCAGCTTGTAGCCAGATATTTTCATTTTTAGGAAATACTTTCAATGCATTTGCATAAACAGCTCTTGCGCATTCAAAGGCTTCAGAATTGGCCAGATTTTCAGCATCCTCTAGCCAACCATGTTCACGATCTTCTTCATCGATTCCAAAATCGATTACTGATTTGACAATAGCTTGTGCAGTTGCTTTTGAGCCAGATTTTTCCGTTTCAATAGCGTCCTGTACCCAATGTTCACGATTAATTTCAACACCATTGGCTTGTAATGAATTCAGTGCACGATCAATAATTTTCTGTACCATAGATAAATTACCTTGTGCTTCTTCAAGTTTGGCTGCCGTAAACCATATTTGTTTATCAGTTGGTATATTTTCACGTGCTTTATTCAATACTTTTCGAGCATTTTCATACACTTCCAATCGAGCTAATGCTAACCACAGATCAACGCTTGTTGGACAACATTCTACAGCTCTAGTTAGAAGGATACGTGCATCTTCTGGTTCTTCCAATTCGACAGCTTCTTTCCATAATCGTACCGAATTCGGGATATGTTCCAATGCTTTACGAAAAATTTTCTTTTTTGCTTTTACTTCTTTTTCTAATTCGGCTGCTTTTATCCAGAGACGAACGGATGAATTTCCAAGTTTTCGTACACCTTGTGCTATGACTGATTTAGCGAGATCAGGTGGTTGAAGACGAGCTGCTTCTATCCATATATCTTCGGAATTTTCACATTGTTCACAGCCTTTCATGATGAGATTTCGTGCTGTTTGTAATTTTCCCGTTATTTCCTCTAATCTTGCCGATGCAATCCATGCTGGAGCATGATTTGGATTCGTTTCGCGGACAGATTTTAACAATAATCGTGCTTTCTTTATGTCACTTATATCGGCACCAACTGATGGTATCATTGATTGAAGATCAGTCAAATAGCCTTTAGGATCGACAACGGTTTGACCTGATACGGAATCCGAAGCTTGATTCAATTTAATATCCATCAATGTATTACGAGCTTGACCAATTTTTTTCAAATCTAAATGACTTGGTGCTGAACTTAACAAACCGGTCGATGTACCAGAGATGACCGTCTTTAGACCGCTTAAAGGATCAATCGAAGTGACCGTTTCATTTGACAAACTAACATTATGGGCAAGAATCGAATCTGGAACAGGTGTGAATTTTTCAGCTCTTGGATTACGCATCTTTTTATTACGAGCATCACCAACATCTGGTATTGAATTCCATTCATCAGCCGAAATACGAGCCAAATCACGTTTTAGATCGGAAAATTGTTGTTGAATTTTCGGTCGTTCTTGACGATATTGTTCCAATTCTCGTCTAAGTTTTTTTTCTCGATATTCTTTACGTTTTTCATCCATACGTTTATCTATCGAATCATATATACGATCAGCTTCTTCATCATCTTTATCATATGGATCTTTACTGAAAAGACTACCACCATAGCCATTGAATTCATCATAATTGGCATCATTTAAATCTTCTTCATCATCTTCAATGTCTTGTTCATTATCTTTACCAGGCTTTTTGCTGGCTAATTTTGACTTAGATAATGCATGACGATCATCACTATAAATAATTTTTTAAAATAAAGTCATTTAAAAAATAGGATAACTACTCATCATTCAAACTTACGGAACATCGGTTGCATCTCTGGCAGGACCAATATCGCTTCGAGTTGTAAAACCAGTAGCACTAAATTGATAAAAATTGATTAATTTTTCAACAAAATCGAATTTTCATCATCATTTGAAACTTACCCTCTGCCAGCGCCTGCAACATATCCAAGTGGAGCTGGTACACCTAGAATTTCATTATGAAAAAACAAATTAAAAACAAATCGAAATTATTGATTCAACGGATAATAAATACCGATAAAAGCTTTCTTTTTCTTGCTGACCAATGCTCCGGGATGTGGAATATTTGCCAAATTCATTGTGGATCAAAAAAAATAATCAAATGAAAAATTTCACGAGTGAAAATTCAATTTCTAGAATTTTTCTAATGAAAACAAAAAATGTCCTGTTCATATAATAAGTGACAGAAAAAAATTATTTTTATTTTTAAACAATCAAAAATAAAAATGAAAACTTACAAATTTTTACATTTATTTAATTGACACTTTTTTTAATTGCTCAATAATTTCATCATATTGTCGAAGAATTGAATTGCCACTAGTTTCTGTACAAAGTGTACGCCTCTGCTTTAATAATTCAATGGCTTCAACATAGTGGCCACCCGATATTAGACATTTGATTGCACCTTCATAATTATTCTGTTTCAAACGATATTCATGCCATTGATAAAATAATTTATTGACAAACGTATCCGATGCTAAATGTATCACTGACAATATGATTGCTTCACGAAATAGATTCTGTGCCAGTAGCGAATCGATTGAAACATGGAATTCATTAAGACAACAGATTCTGATCAATGCACATAATTCTTTACTATAATTTGTCCATTTCATTTTCGAATTAAGCTGAATTTGTTGAACACGAGAATTGTTCGATGAAGATGATTCGCCGAGAATATTTCGGATACAATTTTCATAAAGTTTTCGTGAAAACGAGGAAGCAATCATAGCCAATATCGGATCACATTCATTTTGTTCCAATAATTTTTCCACACATGATCGAGCATTCAAAAACAATGATAAAACATATTGTCCTTCGAGATTTTTATTCTTTTTATGATTTTCAATTTCCAGCTCCAATAATCGTTCAATATGTTCGAATTGGCCATATAAAAGAATACGATCTAACTTATTCGGTGGTATGGTGACGGCCGTCGTAGATTTTTTCAACTGTATCAACCATTTAATATCTTCAAGATGTTCATATTTCGAAGAATTATTTTCAATTTGATTATTTAGCGAAAATAAAGCTTTAATTGGCACTGATAATGATGATGATGATTTATTACCCAATGTTTTAGTATTTGCTAAATTTTTTAATTTTGAAATTTCCGATGATAATGAAGAAATTGTTGAATCAAAAGATGCTCCATCTGGAACATTGGCAATGGCATCATTGGTGGTTTCGCCAGAATCTTCACCATTATTAATATTATTTTCCAATAAAGAACGCAAAGAATTTATTTTAACATTTTGTTTATCGGTTGCATTCGAAAAATCCGGTTGAATCGTCCAATTCCAGAAAAAGAAATTATCTTCACTGCCGGAAAATAAAAAGTCCGCATTAAAATGACACCATTTTATACTGTAAATCAATGATTTATGGCCAAAAAAACGTTTCAATGGAATTCGTTTAGCAATATTCCAAATGATACATGTTGTATCATAACTTGCTGAGGCCAGTAAAATTTTTTCATCAATATCTTCGATTCGATTGAATGGACTCCAACATGTGAATGAAACACGATCTTCATGGCCTTTAAGTCGACATTTTATTGGTACAGTTTTGACAACAAGTTTTGAATCATCATTATCGTCATCTTCACCATCAATATTTGACGATGATACACAAGGCAAAGTATTATTGTCAAGATCGTCAAGTCGATAACAATTGATATATTTTTCATGTAAAGCAGTAATTGCAAGATAATTAGTTCGTGAACAATATTCAATTGAAAGACAAGGACGATTAAATGATCGAAATCGATATAAATGTCGAAAAGCTTTATCATCGACTGGTGGTTCAACAATCCGACAAAATACATCAACCGTACCATCATCATTGCCCATTAATAGATACTTCTGTTCATCACTTGTTAATAAGGCTGTTCGTTTAATTTTCTGATTTTCCGGCACACCAACAAGATATTTATCAAAATTTTCTTGTGCACGATGGCTATTATTATCATTATTATTTGATAGATAATTGACCAATATTTTACCACTTTGATGTAATGTCAATACAACCGGTGATGATTGATGATCGTTTTGATTTTCATCCAACAACAATGTATCAAGCCAAATGATGGAATAAATTTTACTTGTATCACGTGTATTAACTTTGCTAGATTTAAAAACAATATCTTTGCTATTTAAATCATAATGAATTAGTTCGCCATCCAATGTAGCAATAATTAGACGTCCAAGACGTTCATAATATTTACGATTCCAAATGACATTGAAAAATCTGGTTTTCGATGACAATTGTAAACGTTGAACTTGTATATCATAATGATGATTATCATCATCTTCATCATCATTAGTTGTCGCTTCTCGAGTAAAATCCAGGACAAAAATATTACTACCAAATGCAATGGCAATTCGTTTATCTGATTGACAACAATCAATGGCTAAAGCACCATTGGAGAATGAATAGAAAACTGTTTCAGATGTCCGAGTGGATAGATTCCATAAAATAAGTTTATAATCCAATGAATTCGTGATGGCAATTTTATGTTCCAGATCCATTGCAATTGAAAATATAATAAACGTATGATTCATTGGTTGATTTTTGTTCACTATTTTTGATTGAAATGTTCTATTCGTTTTACCGATACGTAATTTACTATTCAACCCTTTTTCCGGTAATGTAAATGTTAATAAATCACCCGAACTATTTGTCAAAACGATTTCATAGGCAACATTTGAATGTTTCACACATGATCGTGGCATAAATCCGGCTGTGAACCAATTTGCCGTATTAGTTTGGCTACTTCCACTTGCTTTTTGATTCGAACCATGATAATTCGATACAATACGATGTTCAGCAATTTCATTTTGGTTTGAACAACTCCATACTTTCAATACTGAATCTCGTGACACGGAACATAGCAGTCCTTGACGATAAGATTGATGCGATGATAGTGAATATGATGAAAATGACAATGAACAAATATCATCATTATGGCCATTTTCAGCAAATATTGTTAAAGATGTTGTTTGATCGCCGGTCATCGAATCAAAACCAATGATGACAATTTTTCCGCCCATATAACCGATGGCTAATTTATGTTCATTTTTATCCGATGACGATGGACAACATTCAGCCGGTAATGATGCCAAACAGGCAATCTGAAGTTGTCCCGAATTGAAACGAGAATTTTGACAATCTTCATTATTATCATGTAGGATTTTCACCTCATTCTTTTTCACTTTCCATACGATAATATGTGTATCGAGTGAATAATAAACAATTGGTCCTTCGGATTGATAATGTAACCAGGCAGCTGAGAGAATTTTTTTCTGTGCAACAGTTTTGCAACATTGTCGACTAATTGCTGAAAATGGCAAATTTTGTAACAATGTTATTCGACGATGACAATCGTACAAGGCACCGACACCATCACTATTGCCAAGAAAAATCATTGCACAACTTGTTGCATAAATTTTTTGATTCATATTTTTCGACGATCCATGTTTGATCATTGAGAATGTTTTGTCAAACACCACTGTTGTTATATAACTACTATTTGAACGAAATACATCGAAATGTTGAGATTTTGCTTTCGTTCCGAATACATTGACAATTTCTCTGTAATGGATTTTCCATTTTTTCGTATCATTATTTGTTGAATGTTTTTTCGATTTTTGAACAATAATATCGGCTAAAAATAAAAATGACTTTGCACCATAAGCAAGAAATATCTCTGGATTTAAAGATGACGACGATGACCAAACATCCGAACAGGATGGAAGAAACCAATTCCAAAATGTTCCAAATGAAAATTCTACTTTTGGATTTTCAATTTCTTGTTCATCAACATTTTCATCTACAATGATTTCATTTTGAATCGTCAGCAAATCATTCTCTTCGGATGTGGCCATATTTCAAAAAAAATATTTAGTAACCAAATTATTTATTCGAAATTGAACGATAATTATCAATATATACCAAGACATAAACAACATTCACACACAAAGACAAACACAAAAATCGAATCATTTGTCAAAGTCACGTGTGAATTCGGTGGTGGCCGAGTATCGATTGTTCGTATCGATAGTTGGTGGAAAAAATAAAAAGGAAATGACAAGAACCTTGAATCTTATGAAAATTATGTAATTTTTTTCATAATTAAAATTCAATTTTGAATCTAAATTTAAAACATTGATTGCAGCAATCATGATAATCAGATTTTGATGTTTTTTTTAATGCGTCAAAATTCATTGTTAACGTTTGTTTCAAGTTTATGGGTGTGGACAATGTGGACAACAACAATACAAATGTTCAACAAATTACAAATTAATTAATTAAGCTATTGAACAACTACTTTGATCCGTAGTGGTGGTTGTTAATGCTGAATCCGATCGATTTTTTTGTCGTTCTTTTTTATGATCACCATCGCCATTTTTCATATTACTATTATCGATATTATCACTTTGGCTTACAGAATTTCCATTCAATTTATCATTATTATCCGTATCATTCAATGATAATGTCATATTTGATTTCGGACGACGTCCATACAATCCGATATCATAGAAAATATTGATACCATTCAACATATTACGATTCATACTGGCATGATTCGAAGATATTGTAATTGCATGAAAACTTTTATCACAGTCGGCCATTATAATGTGACGACGATTACGTGAATCACCACTATTACTAATATTACTGATGAAAATGGCCACGGAATCTACACAAATGAAACGCCAACGTTCAATTTCACCACCAGTATAATATTGATAATTAGCTGAATTATGATATTCATTTTTTCTCGCCTTCAATAGATAATCATTCATTTGTTGTTGTAATTCTTTCAATGAATTATTTATGGATACAATATTTTTACATTGAAGATAAATTGGTGCCGATGGTTTCCAATTGATTATATCGGAAATATTTTCATTACAGCTATCATAATTATTTGGTAGATATGGTTTCAAGTAACAAAGTCTAATTATTCGTACAAAATCACCTGTATTTCGAGCAAATGTCATTTCACCCGAATCGATTGAGGTCACTAAAAAAAAGATGGTGAAATTGAATGAGAAAAAAACAAGGTGTAAACATCATGTAATCAGAAAAAAAATCACATACTTGATTTAATTTTTATATCGATGGAACTAAAATTTAGAAATTTATATTGAGAATTTTTCGTCATCCACATAGTCGCTTTATCAATAATATCGGTCTGTGTTTCAAATCGTGGATATTTGATGAATCCACCACCAGATATACAACGTGGAACAAAATCAATGATACCGATCAGCTCTTTTGGAATCTGTGTGGATATCTCATTATCATATTCACAAATTGGTTTCCATACATAGAAAACACGTATCATGTTGACAATATGTCCATTGGGAATTTTTCCACCCACTTGTATCGGTTCATCCGAAACATTCAGATGATTTTCTTTATTATAATAACACGGAAATGTTATTACATTCAATATACGGCCATGTATTTGTTTACTGATTATATCACCATTAATTCGTTTAGTGATTTCTTGAATTTTCTCTAAACATTCTTTTGGTTCACTATGATTATGATGATGATGATGGCTACTACTGCTACTACTACCACCACTGCTATTTTCAATACTTAATGTTCGACGCAATTTTCTACGAAATTCAGCCGTTTTTTTCACTTTTTTATGTTCATTATTATTATTGTGATTGTGATTAACAATATCATCGACTGTAATTTTTTGTGGCCAATAATCTTTGATAGCAATTGTTGGTGGTGGTAAAATTAACATTAATGGAAAATATGGCTGTTTTGTCATCCAAACACGTAATAACGCGACAATATATCGGCCATTAAAAATTTGTTCAAAATTTTGTGTCATTGTATTTCCTTCACAATAAAGATTCATAAACAATTCATCATTTAATGGCCATTTTGAAAATTGCATCACACGTTTGCGTGTAATTTCACCATTCTCTGAAAAACTAATCGATATTTTTGCATATAATGTTTCACAATTAATAATTGTCCATATTGGCTGGCCAGGTGTAAGACGATCACGATGACGATATTGTGGTAATTGTAGTAACCATTCATTCACTTTGTTCACAATATCTCTGTTTAATGGCAAAAAAATAAATAATAACAAAAATCATTGATTTCAAATCGATTTAGAAATTGTAAATTCAAAAATCGGCTTTTCTCAACACTTACTTATAGGTAGCCGTTTTTAAACATGATCCATTTGGATCATATTTATATGTACTACAAAAATCGACAAACGTTAGCCAATAATTTCGATTACCATGATGATTATATTTCAATTCAAATTCTTCATCGAAAACAATAACTTGATCAAAATTTGCTTGCCGTTTAAGTAGACGATCAAGTTTGAGCTTTTTCATTACCGAATAACTAATTTTGGACATTTTCAAAATCACAAAAGATTTTTCGTTTTTTTCGCGAAAATTGGATGATGATGATGAACAAAAAAGTCGAATGGAAATTTTTTCTGAATATATCAGGATAATGAATGAATGAATAAATGAAAAAAACAACTTGACAAACAAACAATGAAAATTAGCAACAAGACGACAAGACGATACTCATATAAAATTCAAATTAAGTTGCCACGACTAGATTTAGTTGTTTTTTTTGGGTTTTGGTTGTTTGTTTGTTTTTTTTCGCCGATTCCAGAATTTCATTTCAATTGCCGTTGTTGTTGGTTGTCGCTGATCATTTGGTTAACAGTCGTATTTGGCTTGGTTTTTGCTACCTTTTTTTAGTTGGTGTAGTAGTCATTCTTTTTTTTTCATTTTGGTTGACGATTATAGCATTTACAAAAAATTGACTTTTTTTCATTTTTTCCATTTCATTTCATTTTGCTTGTTGTTATTGTTGTCGTTTTTTGGGATCAACCTGCCTCTGCCCTATATATATATAAAAAAAAATATCAATCATGAATCATTGTCTGGGTGATCATTCTATGGATCGTTGTCATCATCATCATGACCAAATACTGTGATGACAAAAAAAAAGAAAGAATTGCATTTCACTATTACTTACGTTAGTTTTTTTTTATATTTTCTTACTTTCTCTCTCTCTCTCTCTCTTTCAGAATCAAGAACTTTTTTTTTCTTCTCGATATAATGGTTTTTTTTATTTCTATGAATGTAAGTTTTATCGTTGTGCAGTAAAAAGTGAAAAAAACAAAAAGAAAAGAAAAACATTCTGGTATCCAATGGATACAAACAACGAACAAACTAAGCTAAGATGACTGACAATCACCATTTTTTTTTTTTTTTTGGTTCTTTGTTTTACTCTCATTATATCAAAGAGAAAGAGAAAATTCCTGATTTGTTCTTATTATTAGTTTATTTTTATTTCATTTTTTTTATGCTTGAATCGATTTACCATGATGACGATGACGATGATGATGATGAACTTAGTGTTTTCTTGGGCTCTATACACCAGTCATCATCTTCATCAGATTTATTATATTGAATGTCATATTTGTATGTTTATCTCAATTGTTTATGGATGATAATTATTATTATTAAAGTTTAAAGTTCACAAATTTAGGAATAGAAAAGGAATGTTTATATTTTTTTTTTTCTTTGAAAAACAAAATTTTAAATGGAAAAAAAATCTAAGGTCAACCAATGGGCAATCGCGAAGCTAGAAAAAAAAAGAAAAAAATTTCACAAATCAATCCATACAAACAAAAACATCCGAAAATGTCAAATCAATGAGTTGGGATGACTTTCAATTTTTATTTTGATTTTTGATCAATCGATTGGAAAATAGAAAACACACACACACACTCACGCATCAGATACAGATAACCCTAATCAATCAATCGAAAATAAATGTATGAAACACTTTTACCTTTTGAAATTCATTTAGAATCATCTCTCTCACGCACATTTTCTCATCAATTTAAAATTGTTTATTTTTAGTTAGCTAAACCGAAAAGAAAAACCAAACATTTCTACACTGACAATTACACAATCACAATTTAAAAAAAAAACATTTCAATCATAAACACACAAAAGGTGAAATCAATCAACCGATTTTTTAGCTAATCATCATCATCAAAAATGATTTGATTTGATTTGATTCAATGATGATTGTGTATTTGTTTCAAAAAAAAAAAAAAACTAATCGGTTCGAATTCGAAAAAAAATGTTTTTTTTTCACCATTCCCACACATCATTTATTGTCTCGTGTATTTACTATTTTTTTAAAAAAAAATCAGTGAAATTTTTAAAAGTGAAATTCAACAACAACAACATTAAAAAATGACAAAATTTTCATCCGATTTCAAAATATAATCATTTCCGTGTGAACTAAAAAAAAAAGAAATACATACTACAGCGAAAAGTGAAATAAAAACGAATCGATTTGCAATAATAATAAAAAAAAAATTGAATTGAATTTTCTACAAAGCAAATTTGATGGTCAAAAAATAAAAAAAAATGTTCACATTGAAATCTCATGGTAAGTTGAAAATGGAAAAAAAATTTAAATTTTTTCTTTCTACATTTTTTTTCGACAGACTAGTAGACGATTTTTTTTTTTTTTTGATTAAAATAAAAATTTTGTCTACAAACTCAGAAACAGGGTTCAAAATGCTAATCCATAACACACACACACACCGATTAAAGTTATTCGACCAAAAAAACAAAAAAATTTTTTTTTTTTTTTGTTCTTCCTGATTCACCATACAGACATATTGTTTTCTTTGAATCAATCGATTGATTTTGATCATCATAATTAAAATTCAGTTTCACACATTCAATAATCACAAGTTTTATGATGAAAAAAAATAACCAAACAAAAATATTTTCACAGTTTTCTTAATAATAATAATTATGTTGTTCGTGTGTGTGTGTGTGTGTGTGGGCAACGAAAACAATTTTGTTTTTCGTTATAAAAGTGTTAATCGTGTTAGATTTTGTACTTTTGAGAAAAAAAAATGTTACCTGTTAAAATAATTATTTTAATTATAATGATGATGATGGTGATGATGATCTTTATCGATAAATATCAATTAAACAAAAAATCAACAACAACAACAACAACCGTAATCATTTAATAAAAGTATCGACATTGAAGCATTATTATTTCAAAGTAAATGATAATATCCGGTGATTGACGTCAATAATTTTAATTCAATTTAACCTATCGATATCGTGATCGATGATGATGATGATCATAATGGTTTCATCTGATTATTGTAAATCATCAGAAAGAATTTCCTAATGCAATAATCATTGATCGATTTGTAATCTATCTATGGCATAAACACACACACACACACCATAATCAATCAATTCGTGATTTATCGATGAAAAAAAAATTTTTTTTCCTTTTAAATTAATTTGTCTTTGGAATAGTTCTCCGGTTAATAGTTGTGTGTGTGTGTGTTGGTGTTAAATATAACGGACCAACAGAGTGTGAAGAAAAACAAATTAAAAAAAAATTTAAACACAAAATACGAACATCGAGGAGGAGACATGTGATTTACACACGAGAGAAACAAGATTTCCGAAATAATAGTTTTGTGTTTTGGGGGCTAGTTAATATTTTACACATCACACAGACACAGACACAGACATCAAATATTTGACAAACAAGCACGTACTAATTCAAAAGAATGTGTAATGCAAGATGTGAAATGCATTGAGAAAAAGAGAAACAAAACAAATCAAAACAACAATCCTATGTATCTCATTCATTCTTTTGATGTGTGTGTGTTGTGTGTGTGTGTGTGTGCGCTTATGAACAAATGTAAAGAATGTTAAATCAATTCTGCTGATTAGAATGATTTTAATCATTCTTTCAAAATGTGTCATCATCACAGGATTTATAAAATCAATCAAACAATATTGCATTTTGATTGTTCGATCATCAATCATTAATGATCATTGTTCTTTTGATTTTATATTATGAAATCTGATATGATGTGATGGCATTTGATTTGATTTGATTTGATTCGATCGTCAACATTTGTTTGTTCGTTCGCAACCAATTTTCTTCATTTTTTGCTAATTCATTTTTCACATATGAATTTTTGGTTTTCTTCTATAAATAATAATAATCTTATCTAATCAAACAAAAAAAAACGAATTACATAATTTGACCCAATTTATTAGTGTGAATTCAAATTTCAAATTGGAAAATGAACGAATGAAAAAAAAAATTCATTTCATTTTATGATCGATTAATTGATTGAAAACACAATTTGAAGACATTTGATCTGTCAATTGATTTTTTTTCTGCTGTTCAAACATTGATGAGTGATGTTAATCAATATCGATATTTGTGATAAAATGTTTGCACTGTGCATCATCACTACCAATTCGACTACTACTATCAATCGTTCATCGAACAAATTCAAAGGATGATCATTTTTTTTTTGTTTGAAATCCGATCAATCAATAATTAACAAAAACCAACCAACAAACATATACAACGAATGCTCAACAAAAGAATATCTAAACTTATTGTTTTTCTGTTGATTAAAATTTCAACGTGAAGCTACAGTAAACAAAAAAAAATGCATAACATTTTAATTAAATTCATAAAAAGAGTTAAAAATTTCGGTAAGTTTAATGAATATGAAAATGAAAAAATTCAATTCTATTTCATGAATAATCTAAAAATGGATTTAAACAGGTGGATACTATTTTAAATTATTAAAAAACAAAACGAGAAAAAAATGCTATCCTTGAACTTGATTTTTTTAATTGGTGATGATGATGATGATGATTAAAAATCGATAAAAAAAACATCAACATTCACTAACGATGCTTAATTTGACATCATCGAAATGTTGTGTACTTGATTGCTTAATATTGGGATGAATGAAAAAAAATGAATTTTAATGAGGATGTGTTTAGAAAGTTCACATTATGACATTTTCATTGATTATTAATCCGAATCATCATCATCATCATCAATTATTAATCGTAGTCATGATCATCAATCAATCGTCCTTGAATTGATTTAGATTAATTGAATGAGCGAAAAAAATTAATCAATCAATTGATTGATTGAATTAGAATCAAATCTATTTTTGGGTGATTTGAATTTAGGAATAACCCTCCTATGACACCATTATATGATAAAATTTTCAATCTAATCTATATTTTTTTATCTGTAGGCGATTTTGATCTAAAAAAACAAATGAAACGTGAAAAAATGGATAAATTTTCACAATATGACCATTATCATTATCATCATCAGATAAATCTAAATCTAAATAATAACAACAACAATGAAATAAATATAAAAGATTTACCACCACCACCACCAACAGCAACAACAACAAAAACAACACCGAAATCATCATCAACATCAATGTTTGTCATAAAAAATTATTTTCTATCAGCCATTTGGTGTTGGCTCAAACAATTTCATGCAATCGGAATATTTTTTGCATTATGTTCAGTACTATTTTGGTCATTCAATGGTTTATCATATAAATTAAATCCACATTTACATGCATTAGAGATATTGATGATAAGGCAAGTATAGAAATTCAAAATTCAAATTACTTTTTTTTCAAAATTTTTCTATTTCATAAATGGCAGCCATGATCTTGACCTTTTTTTCCCTCTCAATTATTGTTTAAAAATTAATTGTACATGATTAGTTTAGCATTTAGTTAAATTGCTGCTAAAATAAGCATTTTGGAAAAAAATATATAGGTCAAGTTTTTAGCCGATTGTTTTGTTTTGTAAAATCACATGGTCATTAATTTATATTTATAATTTATAATAATTATAGCTCATTATTTGTATCGATTACATACCTGGGATTTATGTTTGCATTTTATGGTGTGAGATATCGAACAAAACAAACGAACAATAATCATAATAACAATTGGACCAAATCGAGTCGAATTGAACCATTTGATTGGTCATTACTATTTGGTGTACCCGGTGAACGAATCAGTTTGATTATGAGGTTAGTGAACATGAAACATTTTTGCACATTTGATGATGATTTAATTGATTCGGTTGAACAGATGTCTTTGCGGTACAATTTCATTGGCATGTTTTTATTCATCATATCGTTATATACCACTTGGCGATGCAACCACCATACGTTTTACATCGCCGGTTTTTATTGCAATATTTGCACATTTTATCGTTAATGAACCATTTGGATTGTTACAAATTGTCAACGCATTGACAACATTAATCGGTGTCATTTTGATTGGCCGTCCTAGTTTTATATTTGGTGGCAAAACATTATCATTAAATCGCGAAGCAGAATTGACATTCGAACTAAATGATACATTACCAATATGGCCAATAGAAAAAAGAGATTTATTACAACATAATCGATCCAGCGGTTTTGATCATTTGAATGTCATCAGTAGTTTATTCACTTCGGATCCATTAACATTGCCAGAAGAATTGAATGATGTTGTAACATCAACTATGTCTACACAACATTTACATTCATCAACATCAACACTATCATTAATCAATGATTGGTCATCAACATTGTTTGGTGTATTCTTATCATTAATTGCTGCCATATCGATCTCAATATCAATGATTTTTATGAGAAAAATACGTAAAACGCCACCACCATTGGTTATATTTTGGTTTTCATTATCCAATGTGATATTGGGTGCTGTTGGTCTTTGGATTATCGATGAATATCGCATGCCAATCGGTTTCGAATGTTGGCTATTGATAATAATGACAAGTAAAGAATTTTTTTTTTTTGGCTAAAAACATAAAATTCTAATTTACTTACCTTGATTTTTTAAAATCAGCTTTTTGCACTGGTTTAGATCAATTTTTCATCACATTGGCATTAAAAATGGAAAATGCTGGTGCCGTTGCCGTTATACAGGCATTATGTGTTGTATTAAGTTTCATATTTTCCATACTAATTCTACATGAACCATTATATTGGACATCAGCATTGGGTGGTACATTCATATTTTTTTCAGTTTTAGTTTTGGGTTTTTCAAAATTATTACAAGAAACCACTTATTCTGGTATTAAATCAACAATATTTGCCATCAATATATTGCATTCAAATTCGAAAAAATTTAATCTAGATGATACATATCGAAAATTATCCACGACAACATTATCAACATCATCATCATCATCACAAAGATCATCAAATAGTTTCGGTGATGGTATGAATAATAATAATATAAACAATTCGAATCATTGCTCATCATTCCATCGCTATTCACAACAATCATTACATTACCATCATCATCATCATCAATCATTTAATGAACCATATTTATTACGTGTTGCACCGATTCTTGGTGATAAACCACCATCATCATCATCATCATCATGTGGTATCTGTATTCAAAATACTGATCATTAACAATATCTAATCTGCCAATCCCGATAAAAGAATCTCTAAAGATCTCCAGAATCTTGAAGTTTCTTTCTTTATTTAAATTTTTGTACATTTTATAATAATAATTTGTAAATAATCAATCACAGTAATCATAGTTGACTTTTTGTTTTTGCAATTTATTTTTATTTTGTTAATTATTTTTAAATTTCAAAATTGAAATAAATAAGAAATAAACAAAATTCATACATATATGTGTAAGAGTAATGTCATTTATGAATGTGTATTTTGAGTATATATGGTGATTATAATCCGATAAAAAAAATGATGATGAACATTAAATGGAAACAAAAAAATGGCAAAAATTGCTAAGCTTGACAATTATGTGTGGTATTGCATTACTGAATGTGTGATGAGGCAATCTCCGGGCAATTTTAAAATGACAAATTCAAACGATGTCAATACCGCGATAACAAAGATGTTTATGTGTTTTGAGATATTGTTGTTGTTGTTGTTGTTTTAGAAAATAACAGAAAAAGAAAATTTAAGCTCATTCGTTACAAGGACATGACCACCGCCAACAACGCACACAAATGATGATGATCAATGAGAATCTAGGACAACAACAGCAAAAAAAACATTGAGAAATTGTGACAGAAAATATAACAGAGAGAATGGAATTTGAATAAAATCCAAAAAGACGAAAAAAGAATTGTGAGCGAAAGAATCATTAATTAATTTATCGTCGACTAGGACAAGTTGTAACAACAGTAAGCTGTGTACTTTCACTTCGTTTTGGTGGTGGTGGCGGTATTTTTGATCTTCCGATCATCTGATGATTTTGGCCTCCAACCGCTGTCATATTATAATTCGGTTGATGATGTATTGGCGATGTCATTGGCGTTGTTGTTGTTGATGATGCGGAGGAAATGTTTTCCATATTCATGATAATGGGACCATTGTCGGAAAATTGTACCGATTTCGGTTGATTATTAGCCATTTGATGATGATATGGTAATGGATGATAATGATTAGCCGTGGCCAAACTATATTGTTGTTGCTGTTGATGATGATGATTATAAGATTGATTATAATGATGGTTTGATGATGGTGGTGGTGGCGGTATTATATTTGGATATGAATTATCTGTTGGTGGTGGTGGTGGTGGCGGCAAATACGCTGAATCACGAAATCCTAGAACTTGACCAGGTGTAGCTGTTTGATCCTGTTGTAACATTTGTGCTACATGCCATTTTTTTTGCATTACACGTTCCATATTTTTAAGAAATAAATCTTCCGGTAAATGATATGGTACGTTATTGTCATTGTAGTTGCTGTTGTTGTTGCCAGCATAAATTGTATTGCTCGGACAATAATTTACAGGTGGTTGTTGTTGCTGCTGCTGCTGCTGATGACGTTGTATCATTTGTTGATGTTTTTGTAATAAATGTGGGGAAATGGACATGTAATGATTTTCTTGTTTCATTACTGCTGGCCTATTAATGGCTTGATGACAAGGTGAATTCGTTGGTGTAAAACTTGCATAATTCATTTGTTGTTGTTGTTGTGTGGGTGGTGGTGGTGGCGGTTGTTGTTGTGAATTATTGTAAATTTTCACTCTTGCTGGTGGTATATCATATTCAGTAAGTTTATTATTAGTAGAAATTCCAGTATCTGGAATGATAGAACAATGAGAATTACCAACAACAATGGGATGATTAGATGGATTAAAAGCCATATAATTTTGAGTTGTGGTGGTGGTGGTGGTGATTGGTTTTTGTTGATAAAATTGTTCATTCATAATATTTCCATTCATCATCATTGTATCAATTGGCCGAATACGTGGCGATGTTCCATATTTATCCCATGCTGAATGTTGATGCTGATTATAATCAACTGAATTATGACGTTGAAATTGTCTTCGATTATTGTTATTTAAAAAATTAGATTTCAATGTAACAAAACTAGTACTATCAGATGATGATGCAAAACTAGCTCTAGAATTTGGTGCATAAATTCGATTCTGTGGAAAGTTTACTGAATAATTATTATTGCCAACAACATCATTATAATTTCCACGAAAATTCATAAAATATGTAGAATTTTCCGACAAATCAGATAACCGACGAGCTAGACGTGTTTTCATTTGAGGTTGCGGTGTCATTGGCGGTAATGGCAATGATGCCATTGATGGCGGTTTTATCGGTTGTTTAGATTGGATAGGCGACACGGATTTTGGTATGGAATCCGGTGATTGTTGTTGTTGTTGTGATATTTCAGACATTTCAGGTGATGATGGTGGTGGTGGAAACGAAGCATTTAAAGATAATGTACTTTCCGCTTCTTTTAAAGGAGGCGGTGGTGGTGGTGGCGGAAGATCATCATCCGAATGATGATTATTGGTAATTGAATCGATAACTCCAGTTTGTTGATTATAAATTTGTGGATGATGTTGAGGCGATACTAAGGCCAATTTCGTTTTATTTCTTTGCGTTTCATCACTGGCTGTGGCAGTGGTTGATCGACGAAGTGTTCCCGATTTAAATGTTCCACGTTGAAATTGTTCCACTGGTTGACGATTGTTGTTGTTGATTGAATTATGCACATCATCGACATCACAACCATTAGTGTTGGAAATTACATCATCCACTCCAGTACCACTACTACCGCTAACTTCTAATAAAGCATCATCTGATTGTAATGCTAAATTACGTGTAGTATTTGTCAATGGTATTTTTGGTTGTATCATAACATTTGGTTTCCGTTTAATTGTACCAATTGGAAAATCCGCATCAAATGCATTATTCGATGTTACAGGTTGCTGTAAATGATGGTGATGATGATGATGAATATGATGATGAGGTGAAGTAATGTGATTAGGTTGAAGGTGATGATAATTTAAATGATGCGGATGATGATCATGTCCATTTGCGGTTGTAGTAGCAACAGAAGATCCTGATGATGATGATGATGAGGCAGTGGATGGTGTTGAAACAATACTACTTTGTTCCGACATGCATCCTGAACTAGATGATGCACTTGATGAACGAATTGATTCACTTCGTGGTACACGATTAGCACGCATTGTAATTGAACCGGAACGATGATGATTATGATGATGAATCCGATCATAATCAATGTTTGATTCTTCAACATAATTATAATTTGTACTATTTTGTTGCAAATCATTTGTTGAATCATTCAATGGAAAAGTTGTTATTTTTCTAGGTGAAACAAAAAAAATAAAAAATAAACAAATGAGTCAAACTTAAAACAACAAAAAAAACTCACTTGTTCAACATTATATTAGCATGACCATCTTGAACTGTGTCATCATTAGCATGGTTGGCGTTATTCTGATCATCAACAACAGTGTTGTTAGAAAGTTCATCATCATCATCATTGTTGATCATTTTAAATTGTTCATAATTTTCCAATAAATAATGTCCATATTTTGCGATTCGAATGCCAGTCATCCATAGTTTAAGATCATCTTGTGATTCAGCGCACAGGTATTTTATATGTTTCGGTGATTTAGTTTGAATTTGTGGATGTTTAATGGCGAAACCAAAATCATTGGGGGCTTTGAATTTTTTTCGCCACCCGAAACCATAATAAACACAATTCAATTCAAATGTTGTCAAACAAATCAAATCTTTCGTCGATTTTGGCCGTCCTTTTGGGCAATAATAAAGACCAGATGATCGTAATGAGAAGAAATATTTTTTCCACACTTTTTTTCCATCACTACGTAGAAAAAGATTTCCTTCGATTTCAGGCACGCGTACATTATTATTATTGATGAAAAATTGTCCAATCAAATCACTGCGTAATTGATTGGCATTATATTTTGCACGTAATGAACCTGATTTCAGTGTATCAACATTTTCGTTTGGTTGCGTAACGCTTATGAGATATTTTTCTGGTTGAATAAACAGATCATATTTATCTGATTGTTGAACGAAATATAATTTATTCAAATCATGGTGATCACGTCCCCAATATAGTACATTTTCCACCAATGATTCATGGTCTTCATAGAAACGTTCTGTAAGAAAAAAAAATGAATGAAAAAATTAGAAAATCATCTTAAAAGAAGAAAAAAAGAAAAGCTTTCAACTATTTTTAAATGGATCAACGAATGAATCTGATGGTTATGGACCGATATATCATCATTCTGGTTAATCGGATTATGTAACAAGAAATTTGCATTTTTCAAACACTTTTAGCTTGTCATTATTATTGTTTTTTTTCTGCTAGCCCCTTTAAATGATGTATTTGGAAGATTGTCTTACTTGAAGAAAATTCAATCATGCAATAAGCTTATAACAAAAAAAAAATGCTTCCGTGTATGTGTGTCTGTTTGTTTTTAATGATAAATTATTCGAGCATTCGACTAAAACTAATGGTTTTCTTTGTTTCTCACCATTCATTCATTCATTCATTGATTCATTCATTCGACATACCTAGATATAATTGTGGCATATGTTCAATAATACAATAATTGATTCCTAATGAAATGTGATTTTTCTGCGCCATTTGTTGACAAATTCTGCCAACAGTCATCCGTTCGTCGGCCAATAAACATTTGGATGAATCGTCTTCAGCAAATACTTTTAAATATAGCTAAGTGAAAAGAAACAAGACAAAAAAAAACATTAATGGATTATTCGACTAATAAATGAATGAGAAAAAAAACATTTCAAATCCAAGTGCAAAAAAGCATCATGCATGTTGATGATGATGATGATGATGATAAGAGGATAACTACAATTAAACAAAAAAAAAATGATGATGATGATGATGATGAATATCTCAACGACGAGAAAAAAACCAATCTACCAAATTAATTTCCTTGATCGATTGATTGATTGTGAATAAAAATAATGATGATTGTGTGATGATAAATCGCTCTACGACGATCATCAGATAAGCCATAAAATGTATTTTGACGAAAAGAAAAAAAAAACATCAACATCAACAACAATTTTTTTTTCGTTACCTTACGAACATTTGCTTCATGAATTTTAGCCATCGCTTTACGCATCTTTTCATCGAAATCCATTTTATCATTATGAATGTCATTCTGTTCATGTTTATTATCGATAATTGTATCATCAACTGTTTTGCTGGAATCATCCCTACAACCACCATTATCATCATCATCATTAATATTCTCAATATTCGATTCAATTTGCCAATTAATATCATCTATAATTTTTGTTATCAATTCAAATCGTCTTTCAACATCAAAATCATCTTTATCATTATCAGTTAGAAACTAATTGTGTGTTTATGCGCATGTCGTAGATAAATCATGAAAATTGAAAAAATAGAAGAAAAAAGAAATAAAATTAAAATAAAATCAAGAGAGAGAGAGATAGAACAGTAAAGATTCAAAAAGAACAAAACAACAACAACAAAAATCGGTCAGGATTAAGTACACAAGTTTTTGGACATTATACTATAGTAGGTCAATGGCATTCTCTATAGAGAAACAAACACATACCGTAGAATCATCATCACCATTGTTGGTTTTATCATTTTGTTCGAGAAATATTTGCTGCTGCTGCTGTTGCTGTGGTTGTTTATGAATTGGACTTTTATCAGGATTTTCATTCATCGATTTCACCGTATGATTCATCAGTGGTTGATGATGATCAATAACGATATTCGTTTGATGAATCTCTTCACAACAAGACGATGAACCGCTACTACTGTTCACTGATTGACTAGAATGACCACTTGGATTTGTTTTTCGTTGATTTATCATTGATGATTTACTGCCACCAGATGATGTAGATGATGTTGATGATTGTTCCGATGAAATTAATGATATTGAATCAGAAAATGCTGAATCATTATCCGGTGAATCGGTTCGTATCGATACTACAGGTTGTTGTTGTTGTTGCTGCTGCTGCTGCTGTTGTTGTTGTTGTTGTGTAACATCCATTGTCATAACAATACCAGATGAATCATGATGATTATGACCATTGTTTTCTGCTAGAAAATCAAAATAATTTATAAGAAAATCAAAAAATTTATAAACAACATACCAACAACGGTTAAAATTTGATTTGTTGAATCATCATCATCAGGATGATGATGATAGGAATGTATCGCATATGGATGATGATGATGATAATGATTGTTGGATGATGGATATGATGATGACGTGGTTTCAATCAATGAAGATTGTTGCATAATAATATGATGATGATGACCATCATCAATTGAATTTGATGAAAATTGTTTTGTTTTTGTGCCTTTTTGTGACAATTCTTGATCAATGGTATTGCCTAATGCATTTAATTGATTGAGAATATCTTCAAATTCTTTATCTGTAGAATCGCCAACTACAAAAAATGAATGTAAATAGAAAATTATAATTTAAACAAATAAAACATTACATTACCATTATTATTTGATTGTCCAATTGATGTGGAACCAATGATTGCCGTTGTCGGTGATTTTGTATCGTACATTTTTCCACTAAATTATACTGAGATGAATATTGACACCTGTCATCATCATTGACAAAAGCAGACAAAAAAAATCCACAATTAAATATCACACATCCATAGATTCAATGATTTTGGGTTCATTTGATTTTTTTTTCAAACAAGGACAAATGATGTTGTGAATAACAAATCAATGACGATGTTATCGTCTGATTTCATATCATCATCATCATATTCATGTCAATCACACAACGAAGTTTTTTTTCGCAGATTAGATTTCTGATGAATAAAAAATGGTCTTGACGAGATTAGATTTCATTTCATTTTTTCCGTTGCTTTGTCAAGAAAAAAACTTGAAATATTTTTTCTCATATTCAAGTCCATTACACCATTTCTATAGCATTGAATTACAAATGAAATGGTGATTGAATTCATTTTTATATCATATACACATGACAAGAAAGAATTTGATTCTAATTCTAAACAAAATAGCAACAAAAAAAAATGATAAAAAGAGAAAAAAAAATTTTTTTAAAAAAAAGGAAAACGATAATCAAAGGATTTCCTGTTGTCCTGGCTTTCAAATGAAAACAAAACGAATGAAAATTTGTTTCATCAATGTCAACATCATTGAATGTACGAAATGAACAAATCCTGTTTTTTTGTTTTATATTTGGATTTTGTAGAACAAAAAATTAATCCACACACACACACACACAAAAAAAATGATAATCGCCAAAACAAATGAAAAAATTGAGAGAAATTGCCGTCATCATCTTGATGACGATATTTCGACCTGTTGTTGTTGTTGTTGTTCATGTTGATTATCATCATCAAAAATATATACATACATATGTGACATACATTCATTCATTCAACTAAGTTGATAAGTTTATGTCGAAAATTTTATCATCAACAATCATCGTCATCGTCATAGACAATATATATATATCAAATGACATTCAATTTAAAAGCAAGAAAAAAAATGAAAATCTTTATTTTTTACACACAATTTTTTGATCAAAAAAAAAAACAGAAAAAAATCAATCGATCGATCGATTAATTGAATATGATCAAAAAACCAACAACTTACAAACGACTTACACCTTACAAGCGATTATTATCGTTTAGGAAAAAAAATGGAGCAAACGCATTTGTGTCACCAACATTTTAAATCGGACCACAGTGATTGGCAAAAAAGAGATTTGAGTTTTTTTTTAAATTTAAAATTTTAATTTTTTTTTCTGGTTTAACCGATAATTATAAATAAACAGTCTGTCTGTCTGTGCACAGATTTTCAAACAACCAGTACTTTGAACGAAATTTATGAATTTTTTTTTTCAAGTTGTTGAACAACAACAACAACAACAAGAACGAAAAGAATTTATTTATCTGACACACACAAGCAATATTTCAAATAAAACCATAATGTGGTTGCATTAATAATTTACATCATTTTTGTTGTTGTTGTTGTTGTTCAAGAGCAATATTATTATGACCGTAAACAACAACAACAACAACAACAGCAAAAAAACAATGGATGACCCGAGCATCAGCCGAGCAACAACAACAAGTTCAAATCAAGGCTATTATTGAATTGATCGATGTAAAAAAAAATTCAAGATTTGTTCAATGTTCTCAGAGTTTTCTTCTCATTCATTCATCTTATTTGACTGACCGAGTCTCTTTTTTTCTTCTCATCTGACTGATCAACTGGCTTCCATATTTCGTGGTTTTTTTTGTTTTGTTTTGCTAGAAAATTTTTTGTTTCCGTATTCCGATTCGTATCTTGTTCTTCAATAGAGCAATGTATGTATTTTTGCCTCTCCTTTTTTGTTTTTCTCTATCGGTTTTTCTGAGAAAAAGAGCGAGAGAGAGAAATGATCATCAATGCCACATTACACACGAATGAATTTTTTTCCCAGACGAGAAAAAAAAACACCACGTGTTTATCAATCATAATCATAATTTTATGATGATGAAATTATGAGATTATTTTAATCGATTTTCATATATTCGCAAACACAAAAATTTATTAAATATAGACAGTTAGTTTGGAGGTCGACCTATTGGATAATTTTGCAAAATATAATGTATGAACAATTGAAAAACTAAACTAATTATAACGTAAATCATCACAATGTCATAATTATTTAGGATTGAAAACGGAAAAAAATCAATAAATTGATCAATTTTATCGTATTTTTCCAAAAAAAAAACAGGTAGCAATCATCATTCATTCATTCACCAGTAAAAAAAATTAGGTCTCTCTCTGTGTGTTTTGTGTTATTTGGCCTAATTCTGATTTCAAATAAAAAATATTCGGGCCAAACCTACAAAAACAGCAGCAAAAGTTTAGTTGTTTATCACCAATTATTCGTTGTTGTTTTCTTTGATGATGATGATGATGATGATGATAAGAAAAAACGTTAAACAATGAGCATTTTAAACGAAAAAAAAAATTGATGTCAATTATAAATAACAGACACATCACAAATAATCTTTTGTGTGATTTGTGAATGAAAATTGATCAAGAGACGGTTATTATCATCATCATCAATGGACCACCACTGATCAAAATTCGGATTGCAATCTAGTATATAGATTTATAAGATTCGAAAGATTCACTGTTGATGATAAGTAGTTCAAGAACACATTGATTGTTTCAAAACAACAGGTTTTTTGTTCTGTTTCTTTTCTGGCAAAAGTTGATTGATTTGGTTTGATCAGTAGGTAGATGGTTAAAACCATGGTTGGCATTTTTATTACACAGCCATTCTTTATTCACAACACTTTGATTTCATACAAGCGTATACGGTAAATTCAAAATTGATAATGGTCGAGCAGAATCGATTTTTTTGTTTTGTTTTTCAACCACTTTTTTTTCTATCTAGAAAAAAAAGAAACACGTGAAAATTCTAGCTAGACAATCAAAAAAAAAAAATGTTATGCTAATCGCCATTATGTTAAAGGATTGGCCATCGAACAAGAAAGAAAAATTATGATAATTCAAAGCTTAGACGGCTGAAATTTAAGTTTTGATTGACTTTCATATATCATGTTTGCTGTTTGTTGCTAACCTTGGCTGAAAAAATCTTCTCTCGTTGATTTAGATTTATTCATAATAATGGATACAACAACAAATGCTTTTCTCATATAATTATAGACCGAAAAGTTTTTTTTTCCAATGAAAAAAGAGGCACTTTAAAATAGCCAAAGGAAGAACGAATCGATTCATACAGAATCATAATCATCTCATCATCATGGTGGTAATCAATTCGAGAACAAATCGATCATTGAAATGATGAAAAAACAACCAAATACACAGCCATCATCTTTTTTTGCAGCCAATACTTTAGAAAATTGAATTGGAAACAATTATTTTTAGGTAATTTTTAGGCAATCACATCACATTTTTACATCTACATCAGTTGTTGTTGTTGTTGTTGTTGTGAATGTTGAGATCATCTGAACCACAGAATCCAGTCAATTCACAATCAAATGAATCTATTGTTTTTTTTCCAAAGAAAAAAAAAATTTATTGATGGCAATCAATTATTATCATCATCATCACCGTAAGAAAAACAATAGATCACCATAAACAATTGAACAAAAGCAATTAAAAACTGCAAAACAAACGGAAATAAATTTCAACAATGAAAAAACAAAAACAAATTTTAATGTTCCATGTTTAAACGATTGAAACAATCAAAATCAATCCATTTTGAGTGGAGAACATAAATTCACAGCAATTATTTTTTTTCATACATTTAGTACCAGTATTAAATATGGATTTCCGGAACATGTAGTCTATACCAGCTGCTGCTTAAGATTTAAGCATCATCCATCTGAAAATGGTTGATGTGTTTATCTGATTTATATATATATTTATTTAATTCACATTTTGTTGGTGATGGTGGATAAATTTAGAAATTCATTTACGCGAGGATAACAATCATTAATCGGTTTTTTTTATCGCTTCTATTCTACCAAAGTGTGTATGGTCAGAAAAACTTTGTGAATTTTAAATGATGAATGAATGAATAAGAAAAAAAAAAATTACCAAAATTGAAATCATCTCGTTGATAAAGATCAACGTAGCAAGCAAAAGCAAGCAAGCGGAACGCTTCAACATCAACTACATCGGTGAAAAATTTTTGTTGGTCAGTGAATGGTCATGCGAATTTTTTTATACTCGACTAATTTGACTGTCACCATTTTCAAACGACGATCCTTATATCCGCTTATTTTATACACACACAGACACACACACATCTAGATTGGATTTTAATTCAATTCAAATTTTTTTTTATTGCATACTTTTCTTTCTCCATAACCACAACAATAACAATAAAATAACGACAACTGTTTCACTGTTCCAAATTCAGAACAACATGTCAAATGTTTGTGGCCAAAAGATGGCGTAGTCACCAAAACACAATGAATTATCGATGTCATCAAATATCGAATATATCCAAATGAATCGGTCAAGTTAAATAGTTCATGAACATCATCTAGATTCATCATCATCATCATCACAATTAACAACACAAAAAAACGATGAAAAAGAAACACAACCATATTTGGCCAGAGAGAAAGATGACAGCTGAAAGATAACTGGAAAATCAAACAGCAAAAGAAAGAACAACAACAACAACAACGAAAAAAAAACAGGAAGTTTTGGCAATTTGAAAAACAAAACGGAAAAAAAGTTTCAAATACACATACACACAGCAACATAACATTCAAAAAAAATGATGATGATGAATGTTTTCATCAAAATGGTCGAAAAAACGGAAAAAAAAGAAACGACAACAATGATGATGATGATGATTTTGTTCAATATTTTGAGAAATGTTAATGTTGTTTTTGGGCACAAGCAGAATTTTTGTAATGAAATGAAATGAAATGGATGGATGGATGGTAAAAAAAAGCAAAATATATCAAGCAAGCAGACAAAGGTAGACTAAAGATGGATTACACACACATACAAATCATAGATAAATGTCAACTGGTTTACCATAGCACAACCATCATCTCTAATCGTTCATCTAAACACCGCGGTTGTTTGTTTGTCAGGTGAAATTTCAAGGGTTATTATACACACACACACACACACAGACAGGCAGAGGTTACATATTTGATAAGCAGCAATAAATATTTACCTGGTTTTTCTTTTGGTAAATTGATGTTGACAAACAAACTGGTAAAGAACAATGGAGAAAAAAATCCTATGTGAATAATACATTCATCCATCAACAACAATTCAGCTATTTAACCATTCAGCCAAATGAAACCAAACAAAACAAAAAAAAAGACATCAAGCAAACAAGTTTTTTTTGCCTGACAAAAAAAAACAAAATCAAGAAAAAAAATGACAACGGCACACAAAAAATAAACACCCACGCATAGAGCACAAATAGAAACGTATGTATTGGACCACTTGTTGTTGGCGACGATCGACACGTCATATAAAACCAGTGTCACCATAGAGACGTTGAAAGATAAAAAAAAAGAGTGATATGTATGCGTCAAAGACAAACACAGACGGGCCATTTTCCCAAGTATTTATTATTATCATTGTTTATATGATAAAAATATTGCAATATCTTATCTTATTATTTATTATGGAATGATGAAATGAAATCAGAAAAAAAAAAAAAAAAACGTTGACAAAAAAAAACGGATTGAGAATTTCATGATAAACGTTCATATGTCAAACATTGGTCATTGTGTAAATACATAAATATTATCAATGAAATGAAATAAAATCAACGCCCGAAATTATCAACAACGATACTTTTTCTCAATGTAATCAATGAATATATTCAAACGGAAATTCATTGAAAAAAAAGCTTTAATAAATCAATAAATCGATTGATTGTGGATAAAAACACTAACGTATACGTTTTCTCTTGAGAAACAAACAATGTCATATCGAATTACATTATTATTATTGTCATAGCGAATCTAATTCGGATTGAAAATTGAAATTCCATGGAATAATCATCGATGGCAATAAATTATTTGAAATGAAAGAATAAAAATACATTTCCCATTGATTTTTCGTAGTAAAAATACATTTGAAATGGATGCAACTTGTCACACAAAAAAAAACTGAAAGGATATACTAATCATCATCAAGTTTTATAAATCAACATTGAATAGAAAGTTCTGGTGACAGTTTTGTTCTCTCTGTGAATGGATGAGAATGGACGATCTGACAGAAATTGGAATGAAACTAATGTTTGGTGTCATTGTGATGAATCAGCCAAAATGTTTTGCATGAATGTTACCCACCATATATCACACAAAAACAGGCTGATCCATTTGAAGTGAATTGAAAAAAATAAGCAAGCAAGCAAGCACACCATTGACCATGAAACTAAAAATAGTAAAAATTTTACCATTTTTTCTTAATGACGAGGAAAAAATAGTCATT
This sequence comes from Dermatophagoides farinae, assembly GCF_024713945.1. Taxonomy (NCBI): domain Eukaryota; kingdom Metazoa; phylum Arthropoda; class Arachnida; order Sarcoptiformes; family Pyroglyphidae; genus Dermatophagoides; species Dermatophagoides farinae. Next base: position 7,804,348 of record NC_134678.1, read on the forward strand.
TTTTTCAGTTTTCAGAAAATTTCAATCATCATCATCATCATGATCATGTTGACAAAAAAATCAAAATGTTTGCAATGATCATCATGATCATTATGCAAAGCCATATCTTGTTCATCCATCCATCGAACCAACCGTTCTAAGTTCATGCAGTGATTTTTTTTTTCGTCAGAGGTTTATGGCCTTTCAAAAAACTCTTGCTCTTCATTCAGATTATTTTTTTTTCATTTCGTTTTTTTTTTGATATAAACCAGAACCACCACCGTACAAGTCACATTTGTTTCTGGCCAAAAAAAAAATATATATTACACACAATTCAAATGGAAAAATTTGCTTGAAATGATTATGTAATTTCAAGAAAAAAAGAAATGATCGAATCACAGAATTATCATCATCATAATTGATTGATTTTGATTTCGGATCATTTAATTTCCTTTATTTTCTATTATTATGGCTATCAGATACGTGTTTGGCATTACAATTCACAAATGGATCGCGTGGTTTAATATCGAATCGATGAAAAGAATTGGAGAGAACCAAAAAAAAAAAAAAAAAAAATCAATTTTATCCATTGTAATGATGAAATGTGATAAACACAACCATCAACAACACTGCAACCACGCAATAGTTCGTGATCATGGCCATTCACAGGAAAAATTGGACAATTATCATTATGGTTTGTGTTTGTGTGTGTGAGCGTGTGTACAATAGAATTGATTCAATGTTTTCATCATGAACTTTGACCATGTGGCCTGCCTGATTCATTCATTTTGAAATACAATTTATATGAATAAACACATTATATGAATTTGTCGTTGTCAAAATCGGTCCATATGGAAAAAAAAGAAAAAAATTGCCAATATTTGATCGGCTATTAAACTATGAAAAGAATTTTGTTGTCGTTGTTGTTTTGAAGCACCATAGATAATTAGTAAAATCATTTGAAAGGCACAAGAGCGTGTTTGAAACTAAAACTGAAGGACATTCGATTCAAATCATTATGACTCTATTGATAAAAATCAACCAAAGAGAGAGAAAGAAACTTGACTTTAAAACAAACCAATGTGGAATCTCTCTAGAAATGAGAAAAAAGTTGTGGAAAAGAAAAAAAATTCCTTAAATATTTTTTACCATGAAACAATCGATTCAATAATGAAATGGCATGCAAAAAAAATGCTGAAATCTAAATGATTGAAACAGAAAACCAAATGCATAATAGTCCAAGTTCATTTTGATTGTTCCAAAAAAAAGAAACACGATTCTAGTTTTTTTTCTTTTGTTTCTAGGCTAACGACTAACAATAAATTTTTTTTTTTTTTTGGTATACAACAACCATTAATTTCCTAGGCGCCAACTAGAGATGCGTATTGGAATGGGGACTGAAAAAAATATCCACACACGCACACACACATTTGGCATGTTTTGTCATTTCATTTCATTATATATTTCCGAAAAAATATCCGCAGCGATGAGTCATCCAATTTTTTTTTCAAAAATCGGGAAAAGAAAGACACGGCTTTTCTCATGATGATGATGATGATGAGGAATATATGGGAAAAACCAGTAAATACTAGTGAGATACACATAAATAGTAACTTTTTGCTTTTTGCAAACTTTCAATTTATATATATATAGACACAACAATGCATACACATATACACACACAGAAAAAAAATGCCATCACGTTATTGCATGGTTTATGGTTGATTTTCGAGAAATAAAAAATTCTTTGTTTTTGCCAAATTTATATTATAACTTGATCCAGAACAGAACAACAAGAAGCCATATCTCCACATCAAATATCGATTGCATCTTCTTGTTTTTTTTCGCTTTCTATCACGTCATACATATTCGAAAACATCATTATGTAACATCATCATCATCATCATCATCATAACATTTATCATTTTGAAATAATGGATACCAGAATAGTAGAAATATTGCCTCGTTATTGTTGTATATTAGTCATCGATTCTTGGAAAGTATTCAAGAATCGAGCAAGTGAATGAAAAAATGGCTTCTCGATGAATCTTTGAATTTTTTTTTCTAGTGAAATTTTCAAAGAACAATTTTATTTTGCAACAACAACAATGATAATGATGATGTGACTTTTTTTTATTTATTTGGTCACTAGGTTATAATAATCATATAACGTAAGTGTGTGTGTGTCTCGTTCGTTCACAATAATAATATAATCATAATAGTCATGACATAACCATTAATGATAATGATGATTATTATAGTCAGTGGTTATATATATATATGACGACAATTAGTTAATAGTAACTATAGTCATTGGACGAATTATATGACCATCTGGGAATATATACAAGATGATGGCTTGTTATTTTTATATATATAAAAAAAATAGTAACTTTCTGTTTACAACAACAAAAAAAAAAATTCGATAATTTTAAGCCAACAATTCAACAACAGCAACAAAAACAACTCATGATGATAACGAAGGCAGGATAAATCTATTTAGTTGGATAATCATCATCATTATCATATCGTATATAAAAATGGTCGAACCAAACCCAAACCAACAATCAACAACAAAGGAGACACAAATATATAGATTATTTTGAGAACAAAAACAACAACAACAACAACAAAAAGAATCTCTACTTGAGGTGGAAAACGATTTTATTAAATTTCCGTCATATGGTTCAAATATTGAATTCTCACATTAAAAATCGAAATCAAATCGATTTTTGGCATCAATGGGATAAACAGAAACAGAAACAACAACAACAGCTAAAAAAAATTAAATTTAATATAAAACAAATAGGCAAAAAAAATAGCAATAGTTAGTAATGTGTAACGCCAAAGGCTTTGTAAAAAACTAAAAGTCTTCATTTTTTGCATTTCATTCATGAGAAACATCACTTGTAACAACCACGACAGAAAGTTTTATGAGAAAATTTTGGAAATTCAATTAAATTCAATTCAATTTTCATAATTTTCAATTTTTTTTTCATGTGTGGCCGGGTGAATGAATTTCATTTTTTCTCCCATTGTCGAACCTTGATTGCCTTGAGGCATTTTTGATGCAACAACAACGCCCAACAACAACAACAACAACTAAATTGAATGAAAAATGTTTTGGAACCAACCACAAAATAAGAAAAACCGTCACCACCACAAACGATGGTTTTTTTTGTTGAAATGACCGCCCTTAATTTATCAATGAAAGATAATAGGATCATTTTTTTTTGTTGGACCATTCAAAAAATCAAACAAGATAATCAAACGAATCAAATCTAGTCGATCAATCAATCAATAATTATAAATCAAAAAAAAAGTGGCCAAACCTAAGTTATTAGCGAATAGTGGAGATTAAATAATTGATTAATTAATAATAATAATTATAAATCACGAAATATAAATCTTTTTCGCATGATAATAATTGGCTTTAAATCAATGAGATGATTACAATTATCGAAATGAAAAGATTATATCCATTATACATTTCATAAATGCTGAAATGAATCCATTTGAGAAAAATTCCAATTACAAGTCCATTACAAACCTTAAACCTGATTAGCCTAAATAAATGATCATCTCCAAGTCCAATCCATTAGCATGGAAAAACAAAAACACAACAAGACAAAAAAAACGCACAAGACATTAATATACATAAGGCCCAAGAGAAGAAATCATCCATTCAAATATACAATGTATTTATATATACACAAGCAGCAGATGTGGTGATGTTGCATTTTGATACAAATGGAACAAAATTACATTGATTCTCATTATTATTAAAACATCTCATAACCATCATCATTTGATTCTGGCAAAAAAAAAACCCAATGGAATGGAAAAGTATTAGGAAAAAATGGTGACACATCTGGTTGGATCACACACACACAAGAAAATAATAAGATTTCATTCCTATTTTGAAGAAAAAAAATTCCAATACAAACACACACACACACACACCCGGAGAATCTATATATACCCTATAAATGAAATCAATAAAAGATTATCGAAAATAAACATTGACATAGAGAGACGTTAGTAATAAATAAACCGGAGCAATGATCCTCATGTTAATGGACCACCACCATCATTTTATTAAAATAGAGAGCGCTATTTTTGTTTTCGTTTTGGTTTGGTTTGAGGCTTTTTTTTCATCATCATCATCATCGTCATTATAATTCCAAATGTGATCTAGAGAATTATTCGAACACAAAAAAAACATACATTTGAATTATGATGATGATGATGATGATGGTCAACTTTTATTCAATTTGAAACAAAAAAAAAATACTTTTGATCCTGGATCGTTTAACGTTTAAATTTTCAAAGAAACAAAAAAAAAATTCACAGTTTTTTACCATGAAAAAAAAACACCAAACACACACACGATTTCAAGCTGTCGCCTGAATACAAATTTTTTTTTTCATAATAAAAAATTTCAACAATTTTTTTTCCTCCATTTGCACGACACATCATTGTTGTTTGTCCATTATTATTATACAAAGATGGTGATGATGGAAAAAAAATATATTCACGAATGGATGAAGAAACTTGTCACACACATACACAAACAAAAATACGACGTCCTTATTCAAGATGAATGAACTCGAGAAAAAAAAATTCACATCACATCATGTGATAGATAAATGTTAAATGTGACCGAAAAAAAACGGTATTTATCACCATTGACCGTACGCAGATGACATGATATCATGGATTGTCGGTAGAATTTATTCATTATTAATTAATGAAAAAAGCCAAATGAGAACATTCATTAATTCAATGAATTTTTCATTACAAATTTTTTTTTCTGGTTCAATTAGACTCGATCAATAATGAAAAAAAAAGAAAGAAAACCGCAATTGAATGCGGTTTTCTTTCTTTTGAATTGATCATCATCGTCAGTGATGTTCATAAATAAATAAATAAAACACACACACACACAGACACATACTTCCTGTTTATTTATTCATTTGTGTGTGTGTGATCGATAATCAATAAAAATTTCATTTGATCATCATCGTAAAAAAAAGGTCAAATTGTTGTGATCGCTGTTGAATAATGGATCGGCTCAATGGATACATTTTGTTTTTTTGATAAATTTGGAAAATGGAAAGAAAAGTATTCGATTACCAATCAATCAATATTGTACTATTGAAATTTGAATCGCGATCAATTGAAAATTATGTTCGCTGTCCATTTTTGATGATAAATAATAAAAAAAATCGTGATATATCTCAATAATATCGCTGTTGTCGATGTTGTTGTTCGATCATCATTTCAATAAAAAATCAATCGATTTAAAAAGATTTGAATTGATAAATTGAAATTTTTTGTTCATTCAACAACAACAACAACAACAAAAAATCGTATTGACCGCATCCATGACAATAGCATCGTTGTTTGTAGATATTTGACCATAACATACACACACATGCACTGATCAAACAAAATGAAGATTTCAATAAAACAACAAAAAATATATTATGCAAATGGCGATGATGATCAATTTTTGTTTTTTGGCTAAAATGAAATGAAACAAACAAGCCACACAAAGGAAACATATTGGAGAAAGAAATATAATGATGATGATGATCCTTGGCTCCTTGAAACGAAACAAAAAAAACTTATTAACATAAAGAAAAAAAAGTTGTAATTTTCATTGTGTTTTGGCATCGGTTTTCCAACAAAAAAAAAGAAGAAAAGTTGATTCTTGAAACTTTATCAAAAGAAAAACGAAAGTAACAGATACAGGAAGTTGTTATCAACAATAATAATCGACATTGTGTGTGTGTGTGTGTGTCTTATACGACGATGATGGTAATCTTTATGAAATACTAGATTATCGCTGTGTGTAGACAAAGTTTCAAGGTTCAAGTGGCAGGCGTTTCCCAATTAACACAACATTTACAAGAAAAAAAAATTCGCTGAAAACACCCCTGATGATGATGTCATTTGATAATGACGATCGGTGATGATTATGGCTAATGATGAAAAGTGTCAATCAAAACAAAACAAAAAAAAATCAAATTGGATCAAATGTAGAAAATGATGAAAATCTGCTTTTATGGCCCATATATAAGTGCGATGCCCACACACACACACACACACTTGGATTCAATAAATAATGTAAAAGGCGTGAAGAAAAAAAAATCTTCATTTTTGAAAAAAAAGAAAAACATTACCGAATATGTTACAGTTATCTTTTCGAATAAAAACAAAAAAAATTTGCCATTTTGCGTAGGATTCATCAAACATGGCCACATCAATCATTCATACCAAATGAATACTCAACTCTTTCGATTGGAATCAATTTCTTTGTGGCTCCCTTTTTCATAAAATGACTTTAAAAAATAAATAAATAAACAACATTTGTAACGGAGAAAATTTAACAAAATTCTACAAAAATGGTAAAAAAAGGCAAAAGTAAATAATGAAAAAACATGAATCAACCATTTAATATGTGTGTGTGTGTCATCATTCATCAAAAACAAAGACAAAAAAATTTTTTTTTTTTTTTGAAAAAAAACTCGAAAAAAATGTTCATATGCTTTATGTTTGTGCGTGTGTGTAAATATCATCAATCGATCGATTCAACATTGTTGTTCAAACAATGAGAGCATATACCATTCCTTTTTTTCCTACATCTCATCTGATCTATAATGTCATTGACCAGAGACATATAATAATGGTGGCTAATACAGAAAAAAAAAACAAAGTTAATGAAGAATGATGAGCTTGAAAATATAATAAAATTGTCAATCACATGTGTGCCGTTAAGAGATGATAATAATAATTGACATTAAGCTAATAATAAACAACATTATGGCCACTAAATGAATAAGTAATAATCTCTTTTGTGTCCATTTCATATATCTTATAATGAATGCGATATGCGATCCATCGATGATGACCAATGACCATATATAACAAACAAATGGACATCTGAATGGAATATAAAAAAAATATATAGTTGCAAATTGGCCATCCATTGAACACACAAAGAAACCGAGACACATTGTGTATTAAAAAAAAGGGTTAAGGTTTTCACTGGGGAAAAAAAACATTATTAAAATGATGATGGTGGTGGTGGTGGTGGCCAAGAATAACTTTTGTTTGCTTTGTTTGTTGATTTTTATCTATCATTTTCAAATGTCTATTATCTACATCTAACATACATACATATGAACAGCAACAACAATCAAATCGAATCAAATCAAATCGATAATCGAATCACCAAATCAAATCCATCAAGGATATTTGACACAAACATTCATCATATGTATGTATTCATATTTCATATGTAGGAAAAAAAACGATAATCATCATCAAATTTCAAGTGCAATAAATAAAACACATTTTCAATGGGAAAATAAAGTTTAAAATTTTCAGCATAAAAAAAATGAAAACTCCTATTATTAACGACCAAAAAGAAAGTCAAATTGGATTTCGAAAAAAAATCTAAACATTTTCAATAATGCAAAAGTAGAAAAATGAACGCAATAAAACAACCATTAGGTGTGGTGGTAATGGTGGTGGCAATGCTTCAAAAATCTTCCTTATAAGTCTTTTCATTTCGTCAACATCAGTTGGAGATTAATCTAATTTCAAAAATAAAAAATAAAAATTCTTTCTCGATCATTTATTTTACCTGAATTGTGAGCTGATCAATTAACGACGACGACGAGTGATTTAGATCAAAAAAAAAATTTAATCTAAGGTAAGTTTGTTTGATAAAGGTGATGAAGAATATAGGAAATCTATATACATAACACAGTGTAAACAAATGGACACATAAATGTCACACACAGATACACATGTATCTAGGTTGACATTTTCTAATTGAAAAAAAATTTCATTTCCAATATTGTGATTGATGTTGGATGATAATGATGAGTGAACAGAGTACAGATACACAGAGAAACACTATTTAGCAGCAGCAAGGTTTTTTCCAAGATTTTTGTACACAACGAATTCACAATGTGACATATTCATTCATTGGAAACACAAAACTATTAAAAACATGTTGAATTTTCATTTTGGAAACGGAAATTATTGGCTCGATAATAATGATGAAATTGAATGAAAATAACAACAACAATAACAGCTAAAAACCGGCCAAACAATCAACAACAACAACAATAAACGCCCTGAACAACAAAAACACAGTGAACCAACAGCTGGTTTTTTTACAACATTTCAATATTGGAATAAAATAGATCCATATCATAAGATGAATAGATTTGTGTGTGAAGGTTGAAAACACAGATACACAAAAAGAGAACGAAAGAAAATTAGCACGAAAAAAAAGCTGAACGATACACGATCCAAACGAAGATCAAATGACGAATGCTGGCTTGGTTGGCTGTTGTTCGGAGCAAGCCATTACAAAATACACGATCAAGCAGTTTGAATTTTGTGGCTGTGATGTGTGTTGTATCCAGTTCCACAGTCACAACCACATAAAGAGAGAGAAAGAGAACAAGAAAGGCAGAAGCAAAGTTTTACGAAATGGACAAAAACATAGTCAGAAACTTTCGTAGCTTTGCAAGCATTTAGATAGAAAACAACCAACCAACCAACCAACCGACCAAACACACACACACAGACATCAAAACAAAACAACAGAAACGGAAAAAGAAAATAGAGGAGGTGGAGCCACCATTTGGATCAGCAAAAAAAAAATTGGCGCGAAATTTAAAATTTACTATACCATATTTGGACACATTTTCTGGATCCATTCATTGTTATTATTCACTTGAGCGCATGCACCATGTCCTCAAACGAACCGCGCACGTTTGTGGATCTATAGAAAAAAAAAGTTTGAAGCCAATTGAACAATGAACCACAATCATTCATCGAGAGAGAAAGATGCTAAAAATTGTATCATGGTTCACTTTACAAAAGTCTGAAAAAAAGGACTTTCAAACATCTCAACAAAAAAATGATCATTTATATATGATATATACCACTTGAAATCTATTTAAAAATCTTTTTAAGTTCAATTGGTTTGTGATTGGAATCCATCATCATCATCATCATCATAACCGAAGCACATCTTTTTTTCGTGGCTAATATGGTTCGATCACTGATTCTTGTAAACATTACATTTGACTGTCTATAGAATGATTAACTTTGTTTATTTGTGTGTTTCACTACCCACTACTACTACTATAGTATGGTAAAGTTAATCAAAATTGACATTTAGACATTGAATTTTTGCGAACCAGAAAAGACCATTATCAAGAATAATATAAGTTCACGTTTGTTTAATGTTTGTAAAATTAACAAGAACACATTTGACACGTTAGATGTATATTAAAATGAATGAATGGATGCCCAAAAAAAAACAAAAAAAGGGATTAACACCAAGTAATCATCGCTATCAATGTGTGAAAAAAACGCCAAATTCCTTTTCGCCCCTTTTTTTCATTTTTGCCAGAAACATTTTCTTATCCGTTATAATCAACAACAACAAAAAGAATGTTTTTGACGTAGGAAAACAAGACAAAGACAAACACGTGCCATAATGAATTCGGGACAGCTGCCATATGTCAAGATATTTGTATTTAACGTGTTTTTTTTCATTTACATGAAAATTGAAAAAAATGAAATTTAATATAACAGAGCATTCGGTGGTGGTGTTAACAACAGTAAAAAAAATAGACATAACATGTGGACATTGCAATGTTTTTCGGTAAATGTAAAACAGATGTCCATAGTATTTTCCATGCACATATATAAATGGTATTGGTCACAAGTTGGCCACGTGTTTTTTTTTGCTGTTGCTGCTTTCTTTATTCTTCAAAAATCCTTTGTCTTGACGGTATACCGACAAAGTTTGTTCGAGTGGGCCATAAAGACAAACTAATTCAGGTCCTCTAGGTTTATAACGCACTTGGACCTTTTGCCCAGACATGTGCATACACACAATATTGACATGGAAGAAACTTTTAAAAATTCAGATAACAAAAAAAGGATTTTTTTCTAATAAGTTCGAGTACTCTGCTTACTTATACTGTCTGTCGTTATTGGAACCTGCCACTAGGTCATAAATGTTTAAATGAGAAACACAACAGACATACATCGAAAACCGATAGCCAGCCTAATTCATGTCGTGTCATGTCATATGGTTACACATACGAGTGCAATCTGTGGTAAAGAAAAAAAAATCTATCTATCCATCCATCTATGTGGATTGTAAATTGAAAAAAAAGATACAGAAATTAGATTTTTTCTTTTGATTAGAATTTGTTCGAACACCTGGCGCGTGTCTCTTTTTTTGTGGCAAAAAAAAACAAGCAATGACCCTCGTCGTCAAGATGAAAAATGAACCATACATCATTCAAGGTGGAAAAAAATTTTTAGAATAAAAAATTAATTTTTTCATCGCATTCAATCAATCAGTGAGATAATGATGAGATGATCAACAATGGCAAATGAAGGCTTTATCAGCAGCAGCAGCAGCAGCATTGAATTTCTTCTGGAATAGAAAACCAGAATTGATATGAATGTCGTTTTTATCTCGGTGAAAAAGAATCAACACAATTCAAGCGTAAAATTCGCTAGTTAATGTTCTCTCTCTCTCTCTTTCTCTTTTGTTTGGTTCGATTCATTTATTCAAGTCAATTTTTTGGTCTGCTTCGTTGAATCCTTCGTTATGCAATCATGAAGCTCATTGTAATCATGACATCATCATGGATTGTTCCAGATTGCAGTGAGAAACGAGAGAAAGAGTCTAGAATCCATGAATGTTTACCAACGAAACTAAACGACAAGATAGAATCTTTGGTTCACACGGAGATCTCAAAATTCGACATCCAACACATTCTGTTTATTTGGATGTGGAGAAAATAAACTTCACTTTTATATACAGCGATTATTTAGCTGAATGTTTTTGTTGATTTGTTTTTTTCGCTGTGTGTGTGTGTTTTGTATATCCAAATTGAATTTGGTTCTAAATGTTCATTCATTCATCAGTGCCACATTTTCCAATCACGTAATCACCCCACTAACCAAACCAAATGTAAAGAGAGAACTAAATGAAAACAAAAAAAAAATGCTAAGAAGTCGCCATGGATTTCTCGTTTCTCTAGCTTGTCAGTCAGTGTTGTGTTTGCGATACATTCTTTATGAATGTTTGAGAAAACTGATGACCTTTGACCATGTAGTCCAATTTTTCTTTTTTGTTTTTAGATCTTCATTCTAGCATGTTGTTTCACACTTATCGAATGAATTGTGATTTATGTTTTTAGCAATTTATCATTATCCACGCCAATACCAATATAGAATGATTGCAATTGGAAATATTCAATTTCACACAATCCAAAAAATTGATTTCGATTAATAAATTGAAAAATGGGTAAAAAACAATCAAAAAAAAAACGAAATGTTGTGTTTGCAATCCACATGAAATTTAATGGTGAAAATTGAAATCAATTTTTCATCTGATTGATCAGAAAAAAAAATTCAAGTAAAACATCAATTCAAATTGGTGTGTGTTTTAAATTTTCATTTTTTTTTGCAATGACGGAAGTGGAAGCGATTGTGTGTGTATGTGAAAAGACAAGTCAATGATGATAAATGTTTATCTTTTTGTTTGTTTGTTTGTTCGTTTCCAATTGGACCAACTGAGAATGAACAAAAAATGTTCTATGTATCAAAATAAATTGCAGAACAAACAAACAGAAAAAAAACAATCATCTTTCTGATTATCGAAAAGAAAAAAAATGTAATGAAATTTCAACCATTTTTTTCTGGTGTCATTTTCAATCATAATTTCTCTACTACTATACTACTAGATAAACAAACAATCAGGATTGATCGATTATCGAATTGTTTTTGATTGATCAATTTCACACACACACACACAAACACACACCTACACAAAATCATGATGTATAAAACATACAATTCAATTGAGTTAAACACACACACACACACAGACACACATGCATACAATTCACGGAAATCATTTCCAGTTGATTGTCAATTTTAATTTTGTTTTCAGAATGGAATGAGAAAAAAAATTGCATTTTCATTTCCGCTTTTCGATATTCAATAATTGTATTTGAACAACTCTCTCTCTCTCTCTATTTATTGGATTACAATATCGTTGGTGTGTAGTTGTGTATTATAGATTTTCAATTTGATTTGATCAATACCGCATGTATCAATGATTGATTATCGAATTTCGGCAACAATTAATGATGTCAATGTGGTTTTTTCTATTGTTGATTATTTTTCAAATTTTGAGCAACCAAAATGAATAATGTTGTTGTATTAGCGATGACCTTGATTTTTTTTGTTCAGAAATAATATTATAGTTTATAAGAATTGTGTTAATCGATAATCACTCACCATTCCTATTGCTTTATAATCAATCATAACCTGATTATTCAATGTAAATCCTGTTGTTTTACTATTGATTATTTCCAATGAAGACATTAACTGCACAAACAAAACAAAACAAAACAAAACGAAAGAATTTTTTTTGTTTTCTATTCTTATTCATCACAAATCAAACCTTAAATTTCCATCGATTTACATGGCGCACAGAATGCAACGAGGCAAGCATTGTATAATAACGTTTATGTAGTTGAAATATTTTGAAACATAAATTAGCCGATGTTAATGTTAACAACAAAATGATGGCAATCGGCTGTATGAAAATAGCAATGAAAAATATTTTCATCGATAACAATACATTGGTCAATGCAACAATATAAAGCGAAAGACAACTCAATATAATATAAACAGTGATGGTGATCGATAGATATGAACGCCAAAATTCATTCATGGTACGAATTTCATCAAACAGATCCGATTGAGCCAATAAATGTGAACGAATTTTGGATGATGAAAATTTTCTAAATTATTACCATATAATAAAAACAAGAATATAAATCCATCAAGAACAACAGAAAGACTTACTTGAAATTTTTCATTTGTTTTTCATTTTGTATTGATTTTGCTTTTAGTATTTGACATACAATGCAAAAATATGTCAATAAATTACTAGTCCACATAAAACCATAATATGACCATATGGAACAAAAACCAGGATAGAATAGATTATACAATGCAATACAACATATATGAATGACCAAATAGGTGAAAATTATTATCCATTGGATTGATGGCAAAAAATACCAAACATCCTGTTATGCCAATAATGACCGTCGTGCCACAAACGATATGACAATGTCCATGAAAACGTTCTTTTATAAATAAACAAATTTCCGTCAGTTTTTTCTCATCCAGATAAAGTCGTATCGTATCAATATACGATTGTTTGATCAGATTATTTTGTTCATCATTCAGATATGGATTATAAATCTGATGACAATAAGCAATGATACATTGATAGAAACGAAAACGTTTATAGCGGCCATAAATGATCAGATGACATAGAAAATCTTTGATTGCAAAATGGAATGCAACCAATTCAGGATAGATACGAACAATTTTGAGTAAATTAAATACCGATCCTAATATTGTTGCCGAAACAGAACCATCGCTAATCAACAGAATGACAATGCCACGAATAAGCCAAAAAAGAAAAATGAATGATTGTAACCAGAATTGTAGATTACAAAATCGTTGATATGGCCGCTGCTGCTGCTGCTGATCCTGCTGTTGCTGCTGCTGTTGATCATCATCAGATATTGATGATTTTTGCAACAAAATTTTCAATCGAGATTTTTTCAACTTGTCAATATAGCCAATATTGTTTTTCAATAACATTTTAGTGATTGGATAATTCACTATTCGTACAGCAGTATCTAATCGCATTTTGGATGTGGATTCGGATTTTTGTTTCTTATCAAACAAAAATAATGAAAATCATAACAGATTCCAAACACTATTCACCAAGAAATTGTTTCAATTGCGAAAAAGTTTTGCACAAGAAAAACCTGGACACAATTATTACAGTTTTGCAACTTGTGTGTGCTTATGAATAACAAAAAAAAAGACGAAATGAAAATCAATTTAAAAAAAGTGAAATTTCTTCACTTCTATTGCCGTTGTGTGCTCACGAGTAAATGGAAAATAAAAATAAATGAATAAATGTCACGAATGTAACGAAAAAATTTAAATGTACTTCTTCAAGAAAATTTTCAAAATAAAAACAAAATTTCTTTCGAAAACCTTTCTTTTTATTTTTATTAAATCAAAAATGATTGATTTATTGATGAATAAATGTACGAATGAAAATCAATGATAACCAAGACGAAATAGAATCTCAACCATAGGTTTCACGACAGTCATATTGACTGTACGACCATTGACGAAATCTAAATGTGAATAGTCATTATGAAATATTTCGAGGAATTTAACTAAATTTTTTCCAAAAAAAAAAAAAAAAAATTTCACAATTAGAAAATAAAAAAAATCAATTGTGATGATGGAAAAACAATCATACCCGATAAATCTTGTTGTAAACGTTCGATATCATTATCATCGGAAATTAAATCACTGGATCCATGCCACAATATCATACATTGATTGGTAATTTCATTCAGATCATAATATGGTGGTTTTAGTGTTCCATAAACATTTAGATTTTCTTTTGATCCATAATCAAAACGATAAAGATGATGATCACTGTGATTTGAATAACGTTGTCCAATGTGAGAGAATACTTGCAATGAAACAGTATTGGGAAAATGTGCCATTAATCGATATAAATTTTCAGGAATAAATTCGTGATTATTAGAACCAGCCAGTAACATCAATGAAAACATGTACATAATACGAAGAAATTCATTTTTTTCTAATTGATTAGCCAAATATGGCAGAATTGGTACAACATCTACTGTTGATTGTGGAATGTTGCGAAATACTGGTTCTAATGACCCAAGGAAAATTATTGGTAATGAAAGCATTGATCGCATATAGATATTTGGTGCAAGTAGAAATAATGGCCGAATTAAATCATTATATTTTTCATCGATGCTCATCAATTGAAATATTGATAAACAACTAAGTGAATAGCATACAATGCCGACTGTTGTCGTGGATCGTTTAATATTTTCCCGTCGAACATAATCAATATTTGCCATTGCATCCAACGTATAATGATCCAATGTTATATTCCAATATCTTGAATCATCAATATTAAATCGTAAATGTGATGCTTCATGAATATTATCACGTACATTTGTGAGCCAAACATCAAATCCACAAGCAGCCAATGTGAATGCTATATTACGACCAAATCGAATAGGTGGCAATCGATCGGAACGACAATCAATTTCAAGCCGATTTTCAAATTGATTATCATATTCAGTATAAATACCAGTGGTTCGATTAAACCAACCATTGGTTGTAGAGATATATTTCTGTGGTGATTCTGTTAGACCATTAAACAATAGAATTGGATAGCCAATTTTATTGGATAATCGATATGGATTTACGATCCGATATAATTGCAAACGATAACCATCATTAGTGATAACTGTATGGTTTTCACTGTCAAAACCATTCATACGAATTGTTTGTGGGATATTCGCCAATATGGTGAGAGTATAATAGACATCTTTTTTATCATTATCAACCAATTCGATCGATAATACAAAAATCAAATCAACGATAATGATGATTGAGACACTAATCAAGTGACAATTCATCCTGATGATTATTATTAACAAAATGAACATTTTTATCATGAAAATTGTCCACGTAGTAGTAATTGTGAAATTGAAATGTTACGTGTCATACACACACTACCTGCATATTTTTTATTTTTAGCTTTGTTTTGTTTTGAATTCATGATCTAAATCATTTATCATTAAAAATGAGTGGAAAATAAATGACCAACATCATTGATGACTGTGTGTGTGTGTGGGTAGATTTTCGCAGATCGATGACCATCATCATCATTATCATAATGATGATGATTATGTCAACATCTTTATCAACAGCGGAAAGCATTTCAAATTGTATACACAAACACGCAAACATTGATAATGACCTTTCATAAATTTATCAAAAAAAAAAAAAAAAAAATCAATTCTATCCGGCGGATGTCACAATTCAATGTAATTGACCTTTTTCAATTGAAATTTTGTTTTTTTCTATTTTTTGCAACGAATCATTAATCGATAATCAAAAATCAATCAAATCGATTGAAAAAATCATTTTTTTACCAAAAAAAAAAAAAAAATGATTTTTATCATGAAATGTTTATGTAAACTACTAAATTCAAGGTCGAAAGAAAAAAATTGTGTTTCTCAAAGTTTTTCTCCCTATCTCTGTTTTTCGAAAAAAATCGGGGATTCGACCTGATCCGTTATCTTATCGCGATAAACACAAACACACACACAGAAAGTTTATTTTCATGAAAATTTTATTTTTTTACCCGTCTTACCGGATCATCATCATCATCATTATTTAGGTATATCGGGTTGACAACGTCGAAATGACGACGACGACGACATTGATTTTTATTTACTCTAGCAAAAAGTTTCAAGGTTTTTTTTATTATTATTGATTCTTTTTCGTTTTTTTCAAAGTTACTTGTCTTATATCTCACGATGTTTTTCCTGATGGTGTGTGTATTCAGCTGTGTTAATCTAGTTTATTTATTTATTTATTTTCTTTCATCATACACACAATGAAGAAGAGATACAAGCAATTCCTTCCTCGGAAAAAAGTGGTGATGGTGGTTCGAAATAGAACAAAAATTCAACAAAAAAAAATAAAAAGTCAACAAGTGTGGACTGACAAACTGACTTTTTCTCCATTCATTCATTTAGGACGACACACCCATAACATAGAACCCCATGTTTGCGCCAAATAAAGAATCTGATAATCATCTGAAAATCAATTCTTGCCATAATTTATCATTTATAAATTGGTTAATTAATCAATTTTCCACTTAAAAAAATCAGAAAAAAATCAATTTTTCCAAATTTAGCCATTTCATCACCAATCACCACTCATTAGAGATATGAAATGTGATATGATTTGTTGTTGTGATGCGGCGAGCCATCCAAACAAATTTGATGGAAAGTTGGTATCCCTGTTTGGTGGTAGAAGAAAAAAACTACTTGAGAAAAGTACACACACACACACACTCACATATCTAATATTGACGAAAAATAAACGTTGTGGATCATAATTCGGTCAACAAAACTCATTGATGCTGCTGATGATGATGTATTATGTAAATTTTTCGCTTCCTTTTCAACAATTTATTTATTTATTTAATTAATACATAAATAAATACATGCCAAATATGGCCACCATCAAATGTCGAACACACACACACACACAAAAACATCATCTCTCGATTGGGTGATTCTGTCGATTTCTTGCTATAAAAAAAAATTTTTTTTTCGTATATGATGTGAAAAGGAAGAGCAAGGGAAAAAAAGGTCAAAATGTCAAAGGCAAAAGTGTTTGCTGTTGTTGACATCGTTATTATGTATGTGAAAAAAAACATCATCATCATCATCATCATCGATGGAGAATAGAAAGAAAGAAAAAGGCATCGCCCTGTCTTGAGATAACAATAAAGAAAAGAAAAAAATCATCGCCCACTTTATATACATATAAATGGGCCATAAGTCACCATCGTTAATGTTTGATCAAATCAACAAAAATGAAAAAGTTTTCAGTTTCATTCTATAATTGGATTGTTTACCTGTTATTATAATCATAATACGTGTGTTTGTATACTATATAACACTGATATGATAATCAAAAAACAGAAAAATTCGACTAATGAAACAAACAAACAAGGTGTGTGTGTGCGTGTTCGCGCGTGTATTTGCATTTCACACCACCACCACCACGACCATATATATTGATCGATTAAATTTTACAAGAATATGTGATTGACAAAGACAAGATTAAGATTTCTGAATGAATCGGAGAAGAGAAAATCAACGATCATGTGCAAATCATCAATGATATGATAATCACAAGAGAAACAAAAAAAAAACGAAAAAGTTATTGTCGAAACTTGTGTATAATTATTACTTTCGTTATTTACAAAAACCAGATCGTTCCTGTTAGAACGATATCGCTTTTTTTCATGGGTTTGGCCGATTTTTTTCTACTTGAACCATTGTTTGAGGTAAGATACACACAAATATCAATGAAATCTAGAACCAAGAACGAAAATCTTAAAAACTAAATTTTGAAAATTCAATGGGAAAAAATAACGGAAAAAACATGTATTAAATTTACAAAGAAATTGATGTCACATGTCTACAAAATTTTGGTGTAGGTAATAATCAAGACATAGGAATCAAACGATTTCTTCATCTAAACCAAACATTCAATATGGCCAATTGATTGTCCTTTGTGACAATTGTTATTGTGAATGGTAAATAAGCAACGCATTCCGAGTTGATGTTCACTTATTTTTTTCCATTATTATTACTGCTATATGTGTAATAAAAATAATGTTTTTCTGACGATAATGATAGGAATTTTTATTTGAATTGAACTTTTCGCTGTTGTTGTTGTTGATATTATTGTTTAAATTAGGTTAATGGCCTCGTTATCTATGATAAAACATTTCATTCTTGGTCGCTATGTGTTGAATTTATTTTTGATGGAAAAAAACAACTTTTTCAATGAAATTTAAATGAATTTTGTTTTCGTTGTCGAAAAAAAAGTTGTGAAATTCAAACAACATTTGGAATGCACTAAAATATAGAACAAAGAATCAATTTATTAACAAATTCTTTAGCAAGAATTTAAAATTGAAATGATCAAAATTAAATCGATTTTTGTTCATTTGGAAAAAATTCCACCAGCAAATATTAATAATTAATGGAATTGCCAGTTCTCTCTATCCACATTTAAAGTCAAATGAAAATAATTTATTTGACATCATTAAGAAGAATCATGTGCAAGTGTTTGTAATGGTTGAATGAATTTTTCTTCTTCTTGGATTGGAGCCTAAACACTTCAAACGATTCGCCAAATTCAAAGCGAGAAAAAAAACAGATTAATTTTCTTATTAAACTTTCTTATTCTTTATTCAGATACATTGTATGTTTTTGTGTGTGTGTGTGTCTGTGCATGCATTGCATTGTCGACAATAAAAACCTGAATTTTATTTCATGGATTGGACTGTAAAGAAGCGAATTACCAATCCAGTCTATAATAATTGATCACGACAACAACAACAACAACATAGTAAACTAGACCAAATCAAATTGATGATGATTAGCATTCATGGCAATTCGATTCATTCGCATTTTTTTTTTCATTCACTCATTCATTCATACAAAGGGATCGAAAAAAAACGATCGTAAATTGTAAACTCGATAATCAAACACAGGCACATAAAAAATAATTTGAGCACAATTTTTTTTTCTAGCAAAAATAACAAAAAAAAGAGTTCAAATTTTAATCTAATTTGTTGTCGTGTTTAGTTTATTTTTTGTTTAGGCACCGTTTTTTTCGGTGACATTGAACAAAAAAAAAGAAACTTTGAAATTGTGTCAGAATAAAAAGGAGAAAAATTCCAACGGAAAAATTTTCATTATCAAAAAAAAACTGGTTCACAAACAAATCATGGGTCACAGTGAATGACAATTCAAATTATTTTTATTGGTGCATGTGATGAATTTTTGGATTTTATTTCCAACAATAAAAAACCAAAAACAAATTCACATCATCACTGATGACAAATAAACAATGAAAAAAAACGATTTTTTTAGGTGACAAAAAATGCAAAAACCACAAAAACACAACGAAATAATAATAATGGTCTTTTGGACAACATCTGCACACATATACACACATGATTTATAAAGTAAATCCTTGAAAAATAGGAAATGGATAAATTGATTGAACAAAGTGAACAAAAAAAAATTCATTTCATTTCAAAATCAAAATTTTCCTTTGAAAAGAAAAAAATCAATGTAAAAGTTCAAAAACCTTTATCACAAACTAATATCAGACGCCCAAAGGTCAAAGGTAGTGTTGAAAAAATGTACATCTTTTTATCGGAATATTTAATGCTTGTTTGTGTGTGTGTACTGTGTGGATTATCGTAATAATAAGATCTATATTCAAAAAATTCTTTTAACAAATTCTTATTTCCATCACCATCATCATCAGATAAGATTTACATATATCTGACTGTGTAGGAAGGTAAATAATAGGGATTTCATTCATTCACTATTTTTTTGCCATTGTTATTTGTTATATAATCCCATATCATTCTTTTTTTTCTCTTGATCATCATCATTGTCAGTCATAAATCACTCCACCTCCATGATTTAAGCTCTCTGTGTCTGTGTCTGTTTGAATTATAACACAAACACAGATCAAACAAACACATGGATCATTGAAAAAAAAGAATCTAACGACACAATAGATAATGGTCAGTGGAAAAAAAACAAAAGAAAAACGACCAAAAAGATGGCTCAGAATATTTCAAGGACAACTGTGTGTGTGTGTGTGTGTGTGTGTGTGTTTGATAATTCAGATTGGTAGACACTAGAACTGCCGAAATGAAAAAAACAAGTTTCTTTTCCTGTCATTTTTTTGACATTTTAAATTCACAAAGACCTCGAAAGAAGGGTAATTAGTTTTTTGACGATTTTCGAAAGACAAACGCGTTGTTTGCAATCTATTAAGATGCCGTCTATGATGGTGTTTTTTGTTGTTCTCACACACACACACTCCGAAGGGTAATGATGTGCATTTTAGATGTCTAATATGTATGTGTTTTTGCCATCTTTATAATCATCGTCATTATGTGGAAAATAGACAAAACAAAAACAAAAATGTTTTTCCTGTAAAACGAATGTTTTGAGTATAGAAATGATAAAAAACGCTTCAAATTAGCAATTCATCATTCTGAGCACACACACACACATGACATTTTTATGTGTAAAAAAAGGTCAAAAGTATCGCAATCGATCGATCAATTCAATCATTATACAACAACAAAAACAACAGATTGCAAATGATTATGTGCAGTTCAGTTCAATTGCACACACACACACAAAGTTCATCATCGATCAAATCAAATCAATATAGATGAGGAAACAAACAAACAAACAACAAAAGCGAAGGTCAAATCTAATCAAACACACTATGATGTAATAAGAATTGGCATTATCCAACAGAGGCTAAAGTTTAAATGTCAAAAAATGCTGATTCAATCAGATTGAATCAATGTTGATCAAATGAAAGTTTTTCTTTTTTTAAAAAAAATCCTTCCACTCACTCGGATTTACATCCATTTAATGTCTTGAGGTAATTAATTAATTTCAACTTCATTTAACATTTGCCACCAGCCACAAATCATCAAATGTAAATAATTTTAGTGGCTCAAATTTCATTCATTCAGGTGAATGACGGGAACAAATTAAAAATCACAGAAAAGATGCAATAAACACAGATGGTAGCAACAATTATTCAATTTTCTTTTCTGTTTCACAATAGTGAATGATTTGAATGAAAAAAAAAATTCATTCATTTTCCAGATTATCATCAGCCTGAAGATTCATTTCCTCTTGGCTGATGATTGCTTGCTTGATTTTTTTTTATTCACTTGGCTCAAATTTCTAGCCGAATATAAATAAATAATTTTGAAAATCTTTAAACACACACACACAAAATACTTGAGAACGTCTATTTTTTCCTCTTTTTTTTCACCAAAAGATTGACGAGCGCACGAATTAGACATTTGTTACTTACGTGCATAATGATGATGATGATCCACCAACATTAACATCTCAGCAACAACACACACACACACACACACACATTAATCCTTCTCTCTAATTTTGTTAAGCTTAAATGTTATGGAAAATGAAAATCATTTTCCTTATGGCGAACAATAAGATACTGTTTGGTTGGTTGGTCAGCTAACTAATGCTGCGTGGTATGAATGACATATCGAAACTGTGTGTCTGATACTTTTTTTTGCTCTATGGAATATACAAGTGGTAATGATGATGATAATAATAATAGACATTCATTGATTGTAATGAACAATTGTTTCTGGAAACAACAATTTCGGCAGCCTTGAATTCAATCATCATCATCATCAAATCAAATCCAATTCGTCTGTTGTTGAATCAATGCGAACAACAACAATAACAATGGTTATAAACTGTCGTAAAACTGTTAAAGATTTTTTTTCTGTTTCATTTTACCTATTATTCATCATCATCATCATTATCACAATAAGACGTTATTATTGTAATAAACGACGAATTAAATGATGTCGTAGTTTTTTTTGCGAAATGAATCCAAAAAAAACAGCAACAACAAAAATCAAATCAAACGATCTCATTGTGTAAAAAAAAATTCAGAAACCAAAAAACCATCTGTGTTGATGATCAATGTGTCGATCATCATCAATGAAATGATGATTAATTTTTTGTTTTTATCAACAC
Organism: Dermatophagoides farinae; assembly: GCF_024713945.1. Taxonomy (NCBI): domain Eukaryota; kingdom Metazoa; phylum Arthropoda; class Arachnida; order Sarcoptiformes; family Pyroglyphidae; genus Dermatophagoides; species Dermatophagoides farinae. The sequence goes on from NC_134678.1 coordinate 7,826,712, forward strand.
CTGCATACCAATTAGACAAAGCTAAACACAGAAACCAAAAGATTCTGTAGAATTGCGAAAATTCAATTGGAGGGTTTTCCGTTATAGCCAATTATTCAGCAATATTGATTCGATATATTAGCCAATTGAAAAAAAGAGGAATGTGTATGATGTCCATAATTGCCTCAATCATCATCATCAAAAGTTCAAGGTTGACATTGATAATAATATGATGATGATAATAATAATTATGATAAAAAGAAGAAAATAGCGAAACACAATCATTTCGTATGTGAAAAATTCTAAATAAGAAAAAAAAATGTCAACATTTTCATTACATGGATGAATCGAGAAAAGTGATTGATTTGAGAGCGAATTACTCAACACAAAAGATTAACTAGTGAAGAATTCGTTTAGATCAGATTAGATTTTAGCATCCCTGCCGTTTTTTTCTATTCTTCTCGTTTCATATGAATGATTTTACAGTTATGAAAAGAAAAAAAAAATTTCTAATTGAAAAAGCACCTACCTCGTCTTCGTCTTTTTTCTCGCCATCATAATTCATATATTTTCGTTCGGCCAATTTTCTGCAATTTAATTCATTCATTGTTCATGAAGCAAGGGGTGAAATTTTTTCTTTCTTTCTCGAAATTAATAACCATAATCGATGGTTGTTGAAGAACTCGTTTCGTTGTAGCTGTGTTGTTCGAATATATCGGACGTCTTGTCGTGAAATTGATTATTATTATTATGGAAAATAATAAATAAAAACACATTAACATTAATGTTTTGGACACCGCCATGGAGAATGTTTCATTATTTATAATTATTATATATCACAATATTATTGATAATAAACAAAAAATGAGTGTTTTTTCGAGGTTTTCATCTTCCGATAATCATAAACACAAGCACACACACAAATATAGTCTAGTGAAGAAGAAAAAATTATCATTTTTTTTTGTTTATGAAAATAAAATAATCAAACGATAATTACCTCATAATTTTTTTTTGTCTTGAATCTCGATAAACATTGTTGTTGTTGTCACAACAAACCATTTGAGTTTCTTCTTCATCATCATCATCATCATCATCGACGATCGTTGTCGTTACCAATTCACAGTGTTCAAAGTGCAAAGATTATTATTTATGACGAGAAGTGTTTTTTCTCTCCAATTTTTTTTTGTTAATCATTTCACAAACATCATCAATATAATTGGTAAAAATCACAATTCAAAGTTTCAAATCAATCAGAGCATAAAAAAAGAAAAATTGTTTCCGAAAATTCGAATCAATTTGAATTTTCGAAAAAATTTCTCTTTGTTCTAAATTCTACTCCACAGCTGACATCTAGTGTTCATGATTCGAAACAATGAATCATAATTGATTCGATTTTTTCTTTAATTCACAACAATGGAAAAAATGGAAAAAATGGAAAAAATTTACAATTTAAATTGATTCTGGTAAAACGAATATGAATCACTAGTAATTTTTTATTTTTTTTATTTTTTTGTTTTTATTTTTGCTAAACTGTTTTAGATTGTTTGTAACGAAAATTTTTTTTTCAATTCGAAAAACGAAAAAGAATATGCAATCGAGTAGTCGAAATGAAATATTGAATAAACTATATAAATGTAATGATTATGCTGAATTGAAAACAAACAAAGCACGTATCGATTATCTGCTCACCAAAGTCATTGATTATGATCAAGCCAAATCGGTATTGAAATCGAATATCGATAATGTACGACAAAAGAATGGCAAAAACCTAGTGCTGGCAAAAGAATGCAAAATTGTAGCCGATTTTTATTTGCAACAAGTTTCATTGGGTAAAATTGATCATAAATATAAAAATCTTCAACATGCACTTGAATATTATACACGTGCCATACTGTATATGCCATTATTTGAAGATGTACAAATGTTTGCACGGCTTTATGCACGTAAATGTCAAGTACATTTGCAATTGGATGAAAATGAATCGGCACTTTATTCGATTCGTATGGCTTTGGATATATTGAAAACATATGGCCAGAATGATTGTGTACTAATGTCAACTATAATGAATTATACAATATTGCAAGTAAATTGTTTGAAAATACTGTCTCATTATACGGAAGCCATCGAAATGATTGATGAAATGTTGATGAAATTGGCAAAATTTCCTGAATTATCATCCGAAGAACGACAGATTGTATCCACTGATGAATTGATGAAAATGAAAGAAAATATTCAACAATTTATCAGCAAGAACAACGATGTAAAAGAAACGGTTACAGCAGCAGCAGAACAACAACCTAATGATTATTTCAATTATCGTATTGATCATCGTTGTTTGATACGACAATCGCCAGTGGTTGGACGACATTTTATTGCTAAATATGAAATACCGGAAAAAACATGCATTTATCAAGAGAAACCATATTCCATTGTAATTGAACAAGATTATCTGCATAAAAAATGTTCCACATGTTTCAAAGAATTGAAATACAAATTCTTTCCATGTTTATATTGCACCGAGATAGTATTCTGCGATCGTCAATGTTTCGAACAATTATATAACCTATATCATCATTATGAATGTGGTATAATGTCAATGTTGAAATCATTAACATCAGCTGCTGTGCATGTATTTCGTATGGTATCACGAATCAGCCCTATTGTTGCTTATCAAACTGAAACCAGCGTAGCATTGGAAGATTATTCTATTGATGATTTCATACAGGAATCGAATCAACGATTAGTACATGAAAAAGATAAAACAATGGATGAAAAAATACGGGCATACAAAATGTCATCAATATTATGGCATCATAATACGAAACATTCACAATGGTCAAATGTACATCATATTGTTGTCGGAGTGGAGACTGCCATCATTTTGGATCTGGTACACAATATGTCATTAAATAAGAGCAAAGAATTTATGTTGAATTTTATCGATATGGTTGTTGTCGGTATTCGTCGTATTATTTTCAATGTTTTTGGCTGGCATGAATATAATGAAGATTGGTCATTACGTGGTCATATTGCTAATTGTCAATGTTTGATTGGATCGCTGGTGAATCATAGCTGTGTACCGAATACGAATTGGGAATTTAAAAATGGTCAGATTTCGTTAACAACAAATCGTATGATTAAAAAAGGTGAAGAAATCACCATAACATATGGTCCAAATAAAGATATGCCATATGATCGACGGCAAGAACGTTTGAATCATTATTTTTTTGCTTGTCGTTGTCAAGCTTGTCTGAAGGATGCACTTTGTGGCTATGCATTACGTTGTATTCATTGTGGTGATGACGACGATAATAATGGTCCGGTTCCATTTAATGTACCATTGAATAATGAACCCGTACTATCTGGACAATGTTTATTGTGTTTTAAAAAATATCCAGATTTTCAATCAAACATTGATGAATATAAAAAATGTCTAGATCATTTACGGCAAATTTCGCAAATAATTCCATTGCATCAAGACCCGATCCTATTGGATAAAGCAAAAAAAATGGTACAAAAATTGGCCAATCTTTCCATTGTGCCGAATCCGATCGTCAGTAAAGCATTGTTACTATTTACAAATATCGTCAAAATTGGTGATAAATTTTTGGATTATAATGAAAAATTACAACTTTGTTTGCTGGTGGATTCATTTTTGCCAGAAAAATTTAACAACATTATCACTGGTGATAATGATGTTGATGATAAACTGTAAATTGATTTTTTGTCTTATTCAATCTGTTTATTGATTGTTTTTTTTTCTCATTTCTAGATTGAAAAATCTTCTTTATTGGTTCGAATCACTAAATGAATATATTCGTTTCATTCAAGAACAGCAGCCATCATCAACATCATTGCTACAATTACCAACAAGTATTGAATGTAAAGCATGGATTTGTTTGAATAATTTCAAACAACGTTTAGATTCTTTATTGAATGATTGGAAAAATGTGGAAAAAAGTTACAACAACATTACTACTACTACTACCAATAATAATGATGGAAATCGTTTTGGTGGTGGTAGTAATAATGGCACAATGATCAATAATATGATTATTGACGATGTTTATGAAAATTTAAATGAACAATTTGATTATTTGAAAAACTCTTTCAACAACAACAACAACAACGACAGCAGCAATGAATCTTTGAAACTGTTGAATACAATTCAAGTTTGATTTGATTGAAAATAAAATTGGATTTCCGTTTCCCTGAGAGAGATATGTGTGTGTGTTCATAAAGATAGATTTCCGTGATTTTCTGTGTGTTTGTGTTACAAAAGGCAACGAAAAAAAAAAAATTGAAACTGCGACCAAAAATGTGTTGTTCTTGTCCATTGACCATCAATGTGTGTGTGTGTGTGTGTGTGACATGGTTATCGGATTTATTTTTTTTTTTGTTCTGCTCTGCATTCAGTGTCCATAATAAACGATTTCCGTATACGCAGAAAAAGAAAATTCAGACTTAATTTTTCATTTCATTCCATTTCGGTCATTTTTTTTTTTGCTTTTTGTTCGCGCACAAACTGTCCACAGTGAAACCAATTTCTTTTCCTTTTTTTTCATTTTTCATAATTATGATTTTGATAATAAAAAGGTGAAATTTCAAATTGAAAAAAAAAATTATCTGATAGTTCGATTGAAATCTTTCAGCTATTTAATCTAATAAATTGAATTTTTTTTTCAATCAATTCATTCATTGATTGATTGATTGTTATTTAGCGTGTTGGTACTGTCCTAGTTTTTTTTTTGAATTTGTGAATCGAATCAAATCAATTATCATCAAAGCGCCCATAATGTACTTTCTCTTAAATTGATTGATTTGGGTTGGTGTGATCTAAAAGTAAAAAAAAAAAAAAAAAAAAACAATTAAATAGATAATAATGACCAAATCTGAATGAATTCGATTTGAATCTAAACGACAACATAACATGACAAAAGACAATTTTCCATATTATAGTCTACTTGACAAATAAAAACCGTTGACATCAACAACCAGTGTGATATGCCATCATCAAACAACAGTGTTGTCCTGGATCAATGGGAACGCAGTCCAAACCAACCAACCAAGAGACCAACAAAATCCAAAACTTTCAAGAGAGAGAGAGAGAGAGATCAAAGATCATCGAGGTGAATCCATGCATTTACTACAAATAAATGAAAAAAAAACATTCTTTATTTTAATGGGCTATATGCACACATTTATGGTATATGTCATTTGTGAATGAATTGAATATAAATAAATAAATAAATAAATATAAATGACGTTCGTTCGTTCATTTTCGAGTTAGTTTAGTTTTTTTTTTGTCGATATTTTTTTTTTCGCGTTGATGAAAAAAAGGTGCATGCACGCAATCATTATATAATTATATAACACTTGTTGCTGTTGTTGTCATTATTTATTTGTTTGTTTGTTTGTTTGGTGCCATACATTGTGATTTTGATAATGAGAGTTTCAAAGCGAAACTTTTCTTTCGTTGTTGTTTGAAATGGAAAACGAGAATGGTAAATAATAATGATCATCATTATTCATCATCATCAATGATGATGATGAATGTTCAGAAACAGACAAACAATGCAATATAATGATTATTATGATAATGATAATAAATAAGAATAGCAAGCAACAATTGAATTCTCTGGTAATAAACATTGTTTTTTGGAACGACAACAACGACGAAGAAAAACAAAAACAAAAAAAAAACAAAATCAATATAGCCAAAATGGATCGAAAAGAAAAAGAAAAAAAGGTCATCCTTATAAATGATGATGATTAATACAATGCACCAATTGTTGTTTGTTGATATTTTCTTCTTGTCCTTTAGGTTGTTGATTTTTTCCCTCTCTCACTCTCTTCATGCATGTATGTATGTACTTGATTCATGTATTTGAACTTTGTCACTTTCACACTGGAAATGAAAAATATTGTTTTTTTTTTGACAATCAAAATAAAAAAACAATGAATGTGAATACAAAAAAAAAAAAAACATTGAAACAACAACAATCATGGGAAATGAGTCAACAATCGATTGTATCGGAATCATCATATCGTGACAAATAAACCATCATCATCATCATCATCATCAGTGATATATTGGATCCATTGAAATTTCAAAAAAAAAAAAAAACAGTGTAAAGGACCATACAAGGGAATGTTGATTTTTCTAATCTAAATCCTTAATCTCATTCGTTTTTCTTAATCAAATTGATGAAAAAAAACTTGGCAATTAAAATGTTCACACCATCATAACATTGTTTTCGTTTAATGATTGATTTCTTGATTTATTGATTATTTGTCACACCAGACAACAACAACAACAACATGTTTTTTTTTCTTTTTGGTTGTCGCATGATATTTTCGCTTCATTGAATATATTCAAAAGACCTGTTGTTGATGTCTTCTCTTTGTTCAATTCTTGAATTTTTGGTCTCTTCCAAGCGAAAAAAAAGGAAAGAAAATTTCTGTAACAAAAATATATATGTGTCACAGCTTTCACTGATCTCTTTTTTTTTTGTTTTCATTTCATTTTTAGCGATCTCTTTCTCTCTCTCTCTCTTGATTTTTTCTCTTTTGAAAATCGCATTCATTATACCAGGTATTCTGGTCGGTTTCAATTTGTTGCAGACATATAGCCAGAAAATCTACGATCGGGACGGCACAAGATAAGTTTTCTTTTTTTTTCTCAAAGAAATAATAATCTGCCACAAAAGTTCACCGCGAATTAAAACCACGATTTTTTTCATTTTCATTTATTTTAAAATAATCAAAACTGCCGTGAATACATAATATTGTGAATCATTCGTCATTCGTCAACAATTGATTGAACACAAGATCATTTTTTTTTCTCAATTTCATCACAATCATCATTTCAAATTTTCACACTTGTGTTTTTTTTTTTGTTTAATCAAAAATACGACAAACCTGGTGAAAGAATGGCTCATATTCGTGAAAGAATTTCCATCATCATAACAGGTTTGTATGAATCGATAATTTCCAATTCTAATCATCATCAATAGGATTATTCATGTTGATGACAATACAACATACAACAATGGTTTATTCAATGTATTATCAAAATATTCGAATGGTTCCTGCACCATCATTGGAAATGATGGAGGTAAGATCAGATCCACAGAATGTTTATGGTCAACAACAACAACAACAGCAATGGGGTATTCGTAATTTACCATATCCTATTGAACAACAACAAATGCAAATAGCACCAATGTTTGCATCGGAAGCAAGCAATAATCGAATGGTGTATCATCAACCGAATAATAATAATGGTGGTGGTGGTGGTGGTGAAGATAATCTCTGTCAAGGTGGTTTTGTTGAATATTGTCTGATTCAAGCCAATCAAGATGGTGAACAAAGTATGATGATGGAAATCGGTACAACCGGTAATCGAACCGATAATAATGATAAAGATAAAGATCAACTTTCGAAAGAATTCGATGGAATGTGTCAGGTTGTTATTCGTTTTATCAATTGCATTAATTCACATTATTTCCGTTGTAATCCAACGTCATCACAAAATCCAAATACCGATGTTTTCCTCAATTCCTGGACTCATATGTGTGGTAGTGATAGCAAAATTCGTAATAGTAAGCAGTTTTTGTTGAGATATTCATTCATTCTAATAATGATTTGTCATTTTCATCGTTTGTAGAATATCTTCAACACGCTAAATGTATTAAACATGCATTGTCACATAATAATGGACAAGAACAATGTCAATCGCTATTCCAAAGTTATTTTCTTTCATCACAATTTGCATTAGATTCAATGGAAAACACTGTTCAATATGGATGTTGTGCATTTAATGAATGGCAATATTGTATTGATTCATTGATTCAACGACAATGTGGTCCGGATGCAACAAAAGCTATTCAGGATCTGATTAATCAAGCTTCCGCAGGTATGTATCATCGTAATTGATATTGGAATTTTCAAATTTACATCCCAAAAACAGGATTGGTAACATCATTATGTGAAAAGAAAATATTTGGACGTAAATCAAAAGCATGTAGTGGAAAGAAAAATTATAATTACAATAAACTGTCAACATTGGATCCAATGATGAATGCAACATTACAAAAATATGTAACAATCTTTGGTGAATTCATTGAACGTCTACCAGATGATGACGATGATGATGGTGATGTTGTCGACGGTAATGGTAATAATAATCAGAATCAAAATTGAAAAAAAAAATCAAATTTTGCACAAATCAAATGACAATGAACAAAAAAATTGGCTGGCCAATGCAATCAAATAGTAATATCTCAAATCTTGAATTTATTTTTTTTATATAAAAAAAATGACCACAACAAAATATATTGCAGGAAAAAAAACAATAAAATTGCAAATGCACGATCATTATTATTCTATTCTACTGCTAAAATTGATTAATCAAATTATTTTTCACATTTTAGTTGTATAGATACCACCATCGATCGGTAGATTAACACCATTGATCAAACCAGATTTTTGATTCAATAGAAACAGAACGGCTTGTGCTATTTCCACTGGTTCATTGAAACGTCCAAGTGGACAACGTGATAGCATCCAATCACGGCGTTCTGGATCACTCCAACCAACTTTAGCCATTTCAGTATTTGTTACGCCGGGATTGATAGAATTTACACGAATATTATATGGTCCAAGTTCCAATGCCATAATTTTTGTCATCAAATCAACAGCAGCTTTAGATGAACCATAAACCAAATGATCTTTGTAACCAACTAAACCGGCTAAACTTGATACATTGACAATTGAACCAGAACGTCTTTGTTTCATTCCAACTGTCACACATTGTGTGACATTGATAATTGCTTTCACATTCAATGAATAATGATCATCGCATTCTTGTTCGGTTATTTCGCCCAATGGTGTACATTTTGCATATGCTGCATTATTGACAAGCATATCGATTTTGTCAGCGTATGGTTCCAATGCTTTACGTGTTGCTGTCCAATTGCGGAGATCCAATTCGATTGCAATGACGTTTGTAGGAAATTCTTTTTTCAATGAATCCAAATCTGAACACGTACGACAAATAGCAATAATCTTGACATTTCTTGTTGCCAATTGTCGGACAATTTCACGACCAATACCACGACCAGCACCGGTTACGAGTGCAGTTTGGCCAGGAAAATCCAACGTCATTGTCTTTGTTTTAATGTTCGATGTTGTTGTTGTTGTTTTCAATTATCCAACAATTCGACTACGACTAAATATGCACTCACATAAAAATCAGAGAAATTGAAATGGAAATATATCTCGCTGTTTGTTTCGTATAAAACATCAACCACATACATAAATGGAAAAAATTATCATTTTGTTTGATAAACAAACAATTTTCATTTTATTTGCTTTACCATATCTGTCTATCTGTTTTTGTTTTTGTGAATATAGCGAAGTTTGTCATATCTTTTCAAAAATAAATTTTCATATATACACGCCATCTGTCGCCAAATACCTCTTGAATTCGAAATTTTTTTTTTTTTGGAATTTTTTCAATCAAATAAAAAAATGTGAGCAATTTTTTTTCAAAAATATCAATAACAACAACAACAAAATGATGAATGATTGATTCGTGAATGCATTCGATGCTGAACTTGTCAATGAATCATATTGGCCAATATGATTATATTCATCTGGCTGATGAATGATGGCAATTCGTCGACAATCGATTGATCGAAAGAGAAAATCACGAATTCTGCCTGGATTATGATTCTGTACACGCATTTTTCGATTATCAAACTTCCAATATGATGAACCTTTGAAGAAATATGTCACACCTTGGAAAAAAAATTATTTGATTTGATTGTTCATGTGAATGTGATTGATGCTTACTGTCGAATCGCCATGTAAATGCAGCATCCAAATTTGTTGGTATACCTTGCCATACACTTATGTCACGTGGATAATCCATTTCGATACAATTTTCCTGTGAATTTAATCGCCAATATACTGAACCAGTAAAAATATATGCACGACCATTTACAGCCCAATCGATTATTGCATCAATACGTTCAACGTGTTCAGGCAGACATAAATCTGTCAATGGCAGTGGTCCAGCATGATAAAGATTTGAATTGAATAGATAATATTGTCTACCGACGAAAAACATGATCAATTGATCACTACGTCGTTCATAAACAGCATCTACATGACCAATATCCGTTGGAAATCCAATAAAATATTGTGATATTGGTATCGGTTCATGACGAATCAGTGTTAGGTCATTTTTCACCCACCAAAATGACTATAATGTAATGAAAAATCATTAGATCAGAATTATCTAGACGGTTTTGATTGATTACCTGATTTTTAAAGACAAATATTTCATTTCTAATCGATGCAATTGCATCAATGTTTGTATTACACATTACATGTTCGAAACTTTTTATTGTCGGCGATATTGTCGTACCATCATTAATTTGTTTATTACGATCATCATAACTTTTTGTCACTGTTTCATGATGTTGTTTCGTATTATCAAGATCAGTACCACCACCATAAAGGTATTGAACACCAGCACGATCGATTTCAGGTAATGTAAAATTTTCACCATGATCACGATAATAAGGAAACATTATGGACGCTTCATCGGCCGTATGCGAAAATCCCAATGAATGACCAAATTCATGTAATGCTGTCCAAAATAGACTTGGACCATTTTTATCCAGCCAATTTTCTTCATCATCAAAATGAACATCACCATTTGGTGGTGCATATGCATGTGCAAGTTTAGCACCGGGGCCATCAAATTTCTGTCGTTTACCATCACCATGTTCACCGGCATAGAAACCAATTAGAATATCGGCTTTTGGATCAGCAGATTCTTCAAATTTCAATCTATCCGATGCTTTGGCCCAAATGTTCCATGCACGACTAAATATCTGACGTGCCTGGCCAGATGAAACGTTTGCAGATGGACTTATCAAACTATATAAACCACAGAATCATAATGGCATGCAAAATGTTAATTTTGTTACATTTTAATTTGAAAATATCTCTGTTGTAAAAAACGCAAAGTTGTTTTTCAAGACAGATTCTCACTCACTCAAGGAGGTTGTGATGAATTAGTTCAATCAGTCGATTAGAAAAACGACAACGACAACTACAACCAAGATGAGCGAGTAAGATATCTGCTTTTTAAGCTAAATATTTAAATAATATGCGACGATTGTGAAAACAAAAAACATACTTCCATTTAATTGGCATTTTTTTCCATTTAGGTCCATAAACAGCAAAACGTTTGGATCGATGATATTTCGATGATGATGATGATTGTACATTATTTACAATATCCGGTACACCACAACGTGGTGATTTCATTACAGCAACTGTATTGGCATCCATCCGACCTGTTTGCGGTATATGAGCAAATTTTTGCATCAATTTTATTGCACGTTCCAATTCTTTATGATCAAGAAGATTTAATTCATTATCACCCATTTCAGGTAAGTAACCATAATTTTCTAGAAAATGCTAAATAAAACGAAAACGAAAACAAAAACATTAATTAGAAAAAAAAGAAAGAAAACCAAAAAAAAATTACCATAGCCGATATTTTGGCTGAATATTTTTTAGCTATAGCCGATTTTTGCTTGATTATAATGCAAATTAGGGCAAGAAAAACTAAATAATTACAATGATTCAACATCATCATCATCATCACTATTATTTTCAGGCTTTAGATTGATTTGAGAACAATAAACAAATCTTTGATTGACAAATAAAAACAATTTATAAAACGTTGATTTGTTTCTAGTCTAGTAATGAGTCGGATTTCCTAACTGCTCTATATCAATAAAAACAAAACAAAATGATGATGATGATGGTTTGTGATTCCTTTGAATAGGAAGGAAATATTGGTTTTGTTTGATAATTAAACAGCAACAGCAATAGGGGCAATGACAGAAATTATTATTTCATCAAACTAACCACCATTCTAATTGATTGATTATTATTAATCATTATTGTTGTTGTTTGTGGCCATAATTGACAATCGATTTTTATAATCATCATCATTAATAATAACAATATCATCATCATCAGACATTTAGACAATTCCAATTCATTTATTTTATGAATTCAATCTAACCAATAACAAATGATTAGGTTTTAATTTTTCCTATATAAAGTAAATGAATGAATGAATTTTAGTTTTGTTTTAATGAGCAGAAAAAAAAATGACCAAACCTGAAATAGATTGAAGATTTAAAGGCACAAACATTATGAATAATCTTGATCATCATCAATCCATCACCAAGAAATCGATTGATTCATCATCATAATTTTGGAACTTTTAAATGATGATGATTATAACCTCCAAACAAATAATAATAAGTGAGTGTCAAAGTCACCATCATCAGTATGTGTGTGTGTGTGTTCTGTGTTTGTGTATCGAGAGTATTATTGAGTCAAAAGAAATCAAGATTCTCAATCTTCTCGAATTGGCGCTGGTGTAGTAAGTGGTACAACACTGAACCACCACCACCACCACCCGATTCTTTTTTTTTTTTTGTTTTGTTTTGTTTGGAACAATCCATTTGATTCAACATTTCAAAAGTAGTAGCATTGTGTGTTCCAGTTTTCCATTTTTTTTTCTTAGGAAAAAAAATTTCCGATTCTGGTTCTTTCGAATTGCACACAGAATTTAATACAATGTTTTAATGTACAAAGCGCCCAACCCTGAATTGAATATATAGACAAATGACAGTCACAACACCCTCATGACCGACGATTAATGCGTCAGAATATCATCAAAAAAAAAAATCACAAAAAGTACCGTTATATATAGCTAGACTAGAATATAATCAAACAAACAACACTAGATGGCACATTACTTGTAGTAAAGTGGAAAAATTAAATTTTTTTAATTCATGGATTTTTTTTTAAAAAAAGAAAAAAAAACTGATCAATTTTTCAACGTATCACGTACACATTGAAATGCGGCAATCAATGCAGCCAATTGAACTTTTTCTACACCACCACCTGCACAAAGATTCACTTCAATGTCGGCCATTTTATCCATAAGATCCAGTTTGATTTGATCAGGAAATTCAACTAGAATTTAAATATAAATGGATTATTGGAAAACGAAAATTCCAGACTGAATGAATGATAATTGATTACTTTTCAATACTTGTTCATGAAGTCCACGAAGAATGTCGATAAGTGAATAACCATTTTCCGATTGCATTGTTAATATGTTGGTATAGATTTTGGAAAATTTATCCTCTGTTATTTGTTGTAAAATGGATTTAATTTCAGCTTTCGTTGGTATACCACAACATTTGTAAACATTTTCTTCATCCACGATACGAAATGCTGTCGATGTACTTTGCAAAATATTCAATACACGACGCATATCACCACTAGATAATTCAATCAATGCATTTTTTCCATCATCAGTAATATTGATCATTTCTTGTTCAACAATATAATCAAGCCTATGTTTGATTTGATCAGAACGAAGTGGTGCAAAACGAAATTTCGTACATCGTGATTGAATCGCAGGTATTATTTTGTTCAGATAATTACAAATGAAACAGAATCGTACATTCGATGTATATTTTTCAATAACTGAAAATAAAAAAAAAAAGAAATTTACACTCAAATCATTCAATCAAACTTGACTTACTTCTTCTCAATGCATTCTGTGCATCCTGTGTCATAGCATCGGCTTCATCCAATATGATCAATTTGAATGCATTCTGATTAAACATTATTCTGGTCGATGCAAATGTTTGTATTGAACCACGAACAATACCAATACCACGATCATCAGATGCATTTAGCTATGGTTTTTGTTTGCAATTAAAAAAATTAGAAGAAATTTGACTCAATGAAATACCTCTAAAACCATTGATGAATAATCCCGTTCTTTATATAATTTTCTAGCACAAGCAAGAATAGTCGATGTTTTGCCAGTACCAGGTGGGCCATATAATAACAGATGTGGCATACGATCTTCATTGATGAATTTTTCAACTAATTTCAATCATTAAAATCGATTAAAATCTAATAAAATTCATTTCAAGACTTTGATTCTGACTTACTGGTAGTAACAATATCTTTATGCGATACTAAATCATCCAATGTTTTTGGCCGATATTTTTCCACCCAATGTATTCCATCTTTTTCGTTCACTTGAACCATGTTTTATGCTGAAGAAAAAGAACAATTTTCAATTCAACAATCAACAATCTGACAATATTCGAACGAGCAATTCAGCGCGCTGATATCAGCATATGTTCGACTTTTGTGCATAATTCATAAAATACGTAAAACTTTGGCGGTAAATTCAAGTTTTATTTTTTTTTTTTTTTTTTGTTTAAAATCGAAAAAAAATTCTTGACAATCATAAATCATCGTGTGTCAATCAATAATTAATCATTCAGACAGAGAAAAAAACATTATAAATGATCTTATATAATAATTTAAAATAAATATTTACAATCCATCAAAATAATAGCAAAAAAAAAGAAAGAAAGAAAGAAAATCTATCGATCATCATTGGCATCGCATCGGTCAAAATGATTACAAAAAAGAAGAAAAAAAATTAAAGAGAATCATCATCAATTGAGCAAATGTTTCGTCACGTGTTTTGTTTTCTTTTTGACTTTTTGGTTTTCGACTATTCATTATCATTGGATTTTGTTTCCATCATGCTTACACTTTCATATCGTGTTTTATCATTCAATGTCCATGACTATGAAAATGAAAGAAAAAGAATGTTTGATTAGTATCATATTTCAATGACAATGACAACAACAACAACAAAAACAACACGTACCATCATCCTGATGTTCATTATATAAATGGTCAAAAATATGAAACAAATGATGGCCAATAAAGCAATCAATATGGTAGTCAACAACAGTATCAATGGCAGTACATTGGAAAGGAAATATAATTGATAGGTTATCGATTCGTCCAATTCAGCGTGCTAAATGTTGAAATTGAAATCAATCAGTGATCAGAAAGAAACATAAAAAAATAATCAAATCTTACCGTTGTAAACCAGAATTGTGGTAGATAAAGCTCAAAGTTATCTGGCCAATCTTCCATAATTTCAATTTCATCAGATTTTTTGGCCAAAACGTTTAGCTGAAATTTTACATCGATTGTCAAGGCTAAGGCAAATTTCTAGAACAAAGAGATTTATTTCTTGTGGAAAAAAAATACTAAAACCATTACTTACATGATCAAATTCCATAGTGAACAAATGTTTATCAATATTTGGCTGTAAACCATCAACACTGTTCAATAATGACGGATCGGCAAATAGAAAATGTGGACTTGATGTGAACACGGGTGAATCTTTGGCACAAATGCCCAGATCAAATAGACCATCGGGTGGACAACTTTTATTGTTTTTACAATAGCAATGATTATCATTCGATGATGTATAATTGAATGTTGAAGGTCCCATTCGATAACGATAACGACGAATTTGATCCATCGTTTCAATGGTTTCCATGTATTCCAGATCAAATGAACGACATATATCGGCAATAAACATACGTATACTTGGCAGTGGTTTCAAAAGATTTTGCTGGCCAAAATATTGTAAAAGATGGTAATTTTCACGCAAAAAAAATGGTGGCTGTAAATCGCCAGTGGTCGTATGGTCAAATGATCTACATTTCTCGCCCACTTTCCATTTAATGTTTTCATTTTCATTATTCCATGTATCAATCAGGCCCAGTTTTCGACCCGAATCTAATTGCCCGGTGTACACTCGAAATAATCCATCGGATGATGTATTGTTTTTTTGATACAGCCAACCGAAACGTGTTTGTGCAACTTCTCCAGGATAAAAACTCGAAGCCGTTGTCAGCAAATCATCTTCATAACCTTCGAACAAAAGTTGACGAATTTTATGTTTCATTACGAAGGACATGTTGAATGCATCGATCAATGAATTCAATGATTCGTATGCTAAAAATTTTTCCTCTTCCGGTATCGATCGTATCTGGTGTATACCGGACTGAAAAAATCAAGCTAATGAAATAGAAAAAAAATCAATCAATGCAAATCATACCAAAAGTGGAACATTAACATGAACAATTTCATCATCCAACGATCCAATGGATTTCGATGGAACAGGAGTCCATGTTTTCACTTGGCGATATTCAACAGTACCATTATCGAAATTCCATGAAATGTTCACTTTTTCAAAATTCAATTGAAACACATATGGACCAATTTCTTGAAGTCGTGGTTTCGCGCCCTCTTTGAATAGTTCATCCGGATTTGTTATGTTGAAAAAATAATATGAACTATAAATTGGAATGTTTGATTTTTGCCATCCCTGGTAACTGGATGATTCTGGATTCAGCATAAATTCTTCAACAATTGCATTTTCTAACGCCGATGGTAAATAAAAATGACTGAACAATGTGGCCACTGTAAATATGATGCCAAACACCGTCAAAATGATAATCTTGTACAATGATTTCTGTTTCATTGCTTCGATTTCCGGCACTGTGGAAATATTTTTCATCATTTTGTTTGAATTTAAATTTGTCGTCACCATTCCGGTATCGGAAACCATTTTGAACGCTAAATTAATCAATTATTGTCAATCAATCAAATTAAATAACATGATGATTAGATAGTGAATCATTTTATGCTAAAAAATGCATTTTCAACGCCCCATAATCAATCAATCAATTGTGAACAAAATAAAAAAAAAATTGTCGATAAACAACAACAAAAACAACAACAACGACGACAAAAAAAATGAGTTTCAATTGTCGTCGTCGTCGTTATTGTCGTAAATGTGTGTGTATGAAGAGCTAAATGGTTGACGATTCGTGTGTTGAATATATGCAAAACACACACACACACATACAACCAAAAGGGAAAGCTTTTTTAAAAAAAAAATTAAATCGAAAAAAAATGATGGCGCGCGTTTATTGCTCCCTCACCATATCCAAATAATCAAGATGATCATCATCATCAACCATTGAATCATACACACACACACACGCACACACCAAACTTCTTTAAAGAGAGACTATTACTAATATGACTAGAATTTAAAAAGCAGACGAAGACGAAGAAAATTCACATTTGACACAAGTCATTAGACATTTTCTACTTCTTATTCATTTCAGTTTATCAACAAGAATCAGAAGAAAAAAAACTATATCAAGCAACGGCAGCTGCCTGTCTCTCTGTCCACAACATGTGCATCGTCTGCAAAAACATGAATCGAGCCAAATTGTTGAACAAGATGCAACAAATGACAATGACCTCAAATTATGAATATATATTGAATGAATTGTGGATACATTACCTCTATAGATATATACAAAAAATAGAAAATGAAGAAATGGAAATTTTGTTGGTCAAAAAAAAAAATGATTGAATTGTCACCAAAAGGAATTTATATCAAATTTTTATTTTAAACGAATGAATTTAGAAAAACATTCTCAGTGAAATGATGATGATGATGATTATGATTTTCAAATAAAAAACTAAACAAACAAACTGAAATGATGAAAAACCCGAGGTGTTTTTCGTTAATGAAATTGAAATTGTTTGTTGCAAAATGAGAGAGAGAGAGAGAGAGAGAGAGAGAGAGAGAGAGAGAGAGAGAGAAAAAAAAAAAATTTTTCTTTTTTCTTTTCTCACCAGTCTATTGATTCGTTGAGATGTTCAATCAAGATGATGGTGATGGATTTTGTGTGTGTGTGTGTGTGAGTGTGTGACATTCAATCATTGAAAATTAATATTTTTTTTGGTTGCTGCATCCATTATCATCATCGACGACAACAACAACAACAACAACGAAAACAGCATCAATAAAAAATACGTTTTTTATTTCAAGACTAAAAACTCATAGTCGTCGTCGTCGTCGTTTCTGTTGTTGTTGTTGTTATTGACTGTTGCACACACACACACACACACACACACATCAAGTTCATGATTGATTCGACAATCATCATCATCACCAAAAAAAAATCAGTTGACGACAATTTGAATTTTGATGATGATGATGATGAAGAAAGAACAAAAAAAATGAATTGATATGAAATTGAAAAAAAAATTGATCAATCGATCGATTAGCATTTTTTTTTCCTATTGACATGCTAGATTGATATATGATCTACATTTTTTTTCTCTGCAGATCGAATCATCATCACGTCGTATCAATTTATTGCTATTTTGGGTTTTTTTCGGCTGCTTGCTTTTTTTTATTGTTTGTTTGTTTGTTTGTCCTATCACACTAGCTGAACTGAAGTTGTAAAATTTTTTTTTTCTTCATGTATGATATGAAACCCATTATTTTAATCGACAAAAATCAAAATCAATTTCCCATGAATAATAAAATGATGATGATGATGATGATGGTTGGAAACGACAAAAAATTTTTTTTTTTCATCAAATAAACCAAATGGCTTTGGGTGGTGGTGTAAAAAAAAATTGGCCGAATCAAATAAATCATATACATACACATTGCAACATGATTACAACACGATGATGATGATGATAAAGTTAGTTTCATGAATCCATTGAAAACATCCATTCATCCATAGCCGATAAACACATTTATCAAAAAAAAACAAACGAACGAAAGAAAGAAAGAAAAGAAAATTTCGAGGTAACAAATAAATAAACAGACAATATTGATTGCCGAAATATTTATTATGTGTTTGTTTGTTGCCAAATTCAATGGAATGGTATGGTAGAAATTTCCATTTCAATACAAAAAAAAAAAAACAAAACAAAACATCCACCCATTCCAGGTATTTTCATATGATGGTCATAAGACATTCACGTTTTTCTTCTTCTTGTTGTTGCTGTTGTTGTTGCAATGAATGATGACATATGATTTTTGTCGAGATAACAAGGACAAGATTTTTTTTTTTTTTTGGAAATTTGAAATCATCTGCACGATACATGCGTTTGTGTTGTGTTGAATGAATGAATGAATAAATGAATGTAATTTGCCTTGGAAACCAGAAAGAAAAATTGAAAGAAATTTTTTATTTGTTCTTTTCCGTGAAAATGTCAAAAAACATTCAGTTTTTTTTCATTTTATAACAGGGGGGTTTCTATTTCTGGATATGGTGTGATGAGCACTGATTCTTGGAATTTTTTTTTTTTTTGAAGAAAAATGAAAAAAATCAATAATTACCTTGAACGGCATTCGAATGATCCAATAATTGTTCATCATCAATGTTCATTTCAATCAGATCGATGGTGTTCATTAATTGTGATGAGAGAAAATTTAACAGACAAAAAAATGAATGTTTTTTATTTTGAAAACAAACAAACAAAAAAATTTCTGGAATTCCAAGATGGACCATTCGAGAATAAAGTAATCGCATTCAAAAACTCATCTAATGAAATGAGTGTGTGTGTGTGTGTGTGTACAGCTTCAAGATCAACATTAGTTTGTTTTTGTTTTTGTTTTGGTTAAATCGAATTGCAAGGGTTTTCGCGCGCTCTCATTTTTCGAATCAAAATATAGAAAAAAAAATCTAGAACAATGAATGCCATCTTTTGATTGTTTTGATGGATAGAAATTTTTTTTTTTTTTTTGTTATCAAAATTTGTGGAAATCCGATATACGTGCATGTGGATTTTGAGCACAACAGCGTGTGTGCATGTTTTGATTCCTCGAAACAACAACAACAAAAAATAATGTTTTATGTCTCTTTGAATTCTGCTTAAAAATTCGTAATCGAAGAAAAAAATGACAATGAAACAATATTCATTAGTGAATCGTTTGATGAATCGTGAAATTGGATCGATAAAAAATCCATCATCAACAACAATGATGATGAATGATTGTCGCCAGCATCGTGCATCGAAAATTCTATCCAACATGATTATTGATGAAAATCTTGAATATAATGACCATTTCTATTATAAAGATCTACTCGGACATTATGGTTGTGTCAATACTGTTGAATTTTCCAATGATGGAAATTTCATGATTTCTGGTGGCGATGATAAACGTGTTTTAATATGGCGTGTTTGGGATGCAATTGTTGGTATGTTTTTTGTTTGTTTGTTTGATTGATTGATTGATTGAATTATGGATTTTTTTCCTGTTTTGTTTTCAGATGATGATTATAAGCCACGAATAATGCGTAAAGAACATTCATCCAATATATTCTGTCTCAGTTTTGATCGAGAACAGCAACGTATTTTTTCCGGTGGTAATGATGATCTTGTTATTGTGCACAATGTGGAAACTGGCGATGCAATCGATGTTTTTGCACATATGAATGATGTTTATGGAATATCGGTGAATCCAACGAATAATAACATATTTGCAAGTGCATCGAATGAAATTCGTATATGGGATCTACGTAGTTCATTGAATTGTCAACATTTACAATCGAATGGTGTATTTCATGGTGTAAAATATAATCCCATTCAACCGTATATGATTGCAACTGCAAGTTCACAATTCGGTGTGGAACTATATGATCTGCGGCAACCACTGCAAAGATTATCAAGATTTTTTCCATCTTACATGGTCAATAGTCCAGCTGCAATGTGTGTAAATTTCAATCAAACGGGTGATAAATTATTGGCGTTGGGTAGAAAATTACCGCCTGTCCTGTATGATGTTCGTTCGCCATATCCACAATTATTATTTGAAGGTGATGGTTTCTATAATTATTGTACATTGAAAAAATGCAGTTTTGCCGGACAAAATGACCAATACGTTATATCTGGATCGGATAATTTTTATATTTATTTATGGAAAATACCGGATACTGTACGCAATGATTCTTGGCCAGAAAATCCATTGAAAAATGATACAACCACATTTGTTGCTAAACCAATACAACTGCTAACGGGACATCGATCCATTGTTAATCAAGTTTGTTTTAATCATCAAAATGGCGGTATTATTGCATCAACGGGTGTGGAGAAAATGATCCGTCTATGGAGTCCATTAATGCGACTAGGCCCAGAAGAATCGAATTGTATCAATTCAAAAGAGCCAAAATTTTCACGTCAATTATATCATTATACTGATTATATCAGTGAATTAGATCAACGTGATGAAAACAACAGTAACGGTGATAATAATGATGAAGATTTTCGTTTGATCGCCTATTTTGATATAATGCTTAAACGTGATATGTCACTAAGTTCATATAGTTCATCAGATGATGAGAATCGTTCATATTTTGAATTGTGTGATTATTCATCATCATCATCAACAACCACCAGTGCCGATAATGATGATGAACAAGATGATGATCATATCAAGAAAAATATCAATGACAGTTATCCGTCCACTGATTTAGAATCTGATTTGGATGAAAAATTTCATGTACAAAATCATTATGATTTCAAAAATCATAACCATTTACAAACAACATCAGCCACGTCAATTATTGGCAATAGAAAAAATTTAATTTCAAAAGATTATATGAGCCATACCTATTCAAAACGAATGTATGTTCGTTATTTAAAAAGTATTGTCAACATAATCATCAAACAAATGGAAATGATTTTACCAGAATTGAAAGAAATTCTTCAACAACAGCAATCACCGAGGGATTGTCAAAAATTGGAAAATAAAAAACAACAACAGCAGCAATCACAGCAAGAACAACAACAGATATCGATTCTGTTTTTAATGAGAAAACTTCATAATGAATTTCGTTCATATCAGGATCTTTATAAATGTATACAGATTAAGAAAAAATATAAACTTTTGATGCACGCATTTCGTTTTGTTTCGGAATTGTATGGTGCATTACGTACACGGACATTATTTCGTCGCCCTTATAATAATCATGGTGAATTGAATTTGAAAACCATAATTGCATCGTTGTCGAAATCGGATCAAATCAATGTGATGGCAAGAAAAATGTCCATTATCGAAGGTTCGTATTTTTTTTGTGGTTTATTCATTTTACCTTTTGTCTTGTCTGAACAGAACGAAAATTGTGTGATCGAAAACTTCATGGTCTCATTTGTAGTTTTTATGGAAGAATTTTACATTTGGCCAAATTGTTACTTGGTAATTTTTTTTCTTGAATTTTCTTTCAATTTTTTCATGGATTTATTTTTTTTCACTTGACCAGATGTAAAATGTTTTATAAATCTACGAAGTAATACAAATGAATTTTGTTATGCGCTCTTATGCGCCCAAAGTGGCAGTAATGATAATCATCATCAACATTCGATATTCTGTCTGAACAAACGTACAATAACTAGATGTTTAATACAGAATTTAGCTGAAGTTGAACTGGATACAATAACATCGGATTCGTCATCGGATGATGATATAATTGACTGGAATACGGATAATAATAATTCAGATGGTTATGATGACGACATTGATGCTGCTGCTACTGGTGGTGGTGATTTGGCTGATCCACAAAATGAAGATTTAAATCAATCCAGTGATAGCAGTGATGATAGTAGTGATGATGACGATGACCATGATGATGAAAGAAAAAAGAATATCTGGCTAGATAATCTTGTTTCATATTTTTCCAATTCTGATTCAATCGACGACGACGACGACGATGATGATAATGATGATGATGATTCAAGTGATGACAATGACAACAATAAAAATGATGATGACATTGATGAAGATGATAAAGAGCCTGAATCTTCCAATAAATTGAAAAATGATGAACCATCTTTTTCGCCATCATCATCAACCACGTCACCGCCACCATCATGTTCGACGATAAAAACAAAATCCGATTCAGATAATCCTACTGTTCGTTTTAAAAAAATTGAAAATTTTCACAAAAGAAATTACAAAAATGTCCATGCAATACAAAAACGGCTAAAACAACGTCGACGAAAATCATCGTCGTCATCATCATCGACAACATCATCGTCGTCGCCGATGAATAAGACATCGGTGAAAAAAATTCGACGAAATTGAATTTTTGATCCATGACATTTGTTTTTGTTTTTTTTTCTGAAAAAAATTTAAAATTTTTGATAAATATCATTAATAACAGGTGGCGTTACTATCTCATTGACTCGATCAAGTTTTATTCGATTAAATTTTTCTGAATGTTGTGGTTTTTTGGATTTTTTTCCATTTAGCATAATATATTTTGTTCGCTGCTCATCCGTGGTTCACGAATCAGAAAAAAATGTTCACTGAAATAGATTGGCAAACTATTGTTGAACAATTTGTTCATATTGGTCTCATATTTGGTGCCATATTTCAGCTAATATGTATTGGAGCGGCAATCTTTTTACCGTGTAAAAGTGAATTGGCAACGAATCAACGAGAATCGTCGAAAACATCATCATCGTTTGAATCTGGCACAAATGAACGATTTCTGGATGAAAGTGATGATGATCAGGATTTGAATGTGGGCAAAATCTATGGAAATCGTCATGGTAATAGTAATAATCATGTTCATCACCGACATCATCATCAAATGGATGATAATCGTTCCAATAGTCGTGGATCATCATCATCATCATCTTGGAATAGTCGAAACAAAGAAGGAAAACGAAAACGTCGATGAAAGATCATTTTTTTTTGTTTCACAAAAGATACTCATTCCATTCTTTGTTTTCAATTTTTGATTTCTATAAACACACAACAATGATGTGATTTCATTTCTTTTTTTTCATTTTCATTTTTGCATCACATTCGATAGTCCTTCATTATTTTAATTTGTAATCAGATGAATTTTTTAAAAAAAAATAAATTCTTTATAAAAGATTTTTTAAAACATGTCATTTATGAATGGTAACACAATTCTTTGGACTTGATCACACTGCCCATGCGTGAAAAAGCAACCATTGTGTTTGTTTTTTCGTCGATATTGTTGTTGTTGTGATTGTTATTGCGACTGTATTTTTTTTTCATTTCATTTCGTTTTGTTGTTTGTCGTTGCCGTCAATTGTTTTCTGTTATCTTTTTTCTTTCTCTTTATCTCTTGAATGTATTTACAAATCAGTCACTTTTTCAACAACAGCAACAGTTCATATTTTTTTTTTTAATTCATTTGATTGAATTTTTCATTCAATATTTGCAACAAAAAAAAACAAAACAAAAATTGTTGTTGTTGTTTGTTATTGCCTGTCATTTCGTCATTTGAAATGATCGCACGCGAAATACGCACATATAATACCACCACCATTCGATTAGAATCTGGTAAGCGAAAAAAAAAGTTTTTGAATTTCAGCCAAAAAAAACATACGGATTTTTTATTTTTTTATTGTTTATTTCTTTACCGAGCAGATTTTTTTGTTGTTGTTTTCATTTTTTTTTCTGTTTAAATGTCAAATCAGTGCCTTCTTCTTTCATTTCAACGTCATTTCATTGAACAAATTTGATGAATAAAAATCACAATTCGATTCGATTATTTTGTTTGTCTAAAATTTTTCAATCAATCGATTGTGTCATTTTCGAATGACAATTAATCAGCTGTATGTGTGTAGTGAAAATATTTCGCCAAATAAAAAAAAAATTATGATCAAATTATTCGTCAAAACAACGGTCATCATCGACAATATTAATACAATGATCATTGTACCGGAATCATCATTATCATTAACGTCATCGATGATTACCTAATTGATTTTTTTTTTATTTTATTTTAAAAGTTTTGTTTTTTTTTCTTCGATATTATTTTTTTTTTTAAAAAATTATTAATCAATTAATTCAATTGAATCTGCACAACGTCAACAATTCATAATAGTAGCTGGAACGAGATTATTCAAATTCAACAATTGTAACCACAGCCAATACTATGAATTATCCATTAATTTTCTCAGCAATCGTTGATATTGGTTCGAATGTACAGCTTTCGAAAGGTTTCACTGGTGTATCATGCATTACATTCGACAATGAACAAGAAATTCTATGGGCCGGTAATTATTCTGGTCATATAACTAGTTTCGTTCCAAATACAACAACTGGTCTTACGAAATATACATCATTCCATGTTGATTATGAAAGTGATGTCAGGTATGTGTGTGTTTGTTTGATTATTGATTTTTGATTGATTGAAAATTTTTTTTTCTCAGACAAATCGTCACCTTCAAAGAAGGAATTTTTTCATTAACAAAAAATGCATTACGTTTATCGAAACGTCGTGGTATTACACAATTCACACATAGAAATGAACATTTGATGAAAGATATGCAATGTATGCTATTGAGGAAAAATGATCATAATAAATGTGGTGGCCAATTATTAATGGCCGGTAATCAAGAAAAACTAATCGAATTGGATATCGAAACCGTTAAGCCTATTCGTATGATTGATATAATGGATGATGATGGTGGTGGCATACAGAATTGTTATCATATGAAAGGACATCCACGTTTCATTTGTATGGCCGATTGTGATGGAAAGGTTTGTTTGTCTTGATTTGCTTGAAATTTTACAAATTTTAATAATCTTTTCGATTTCGACTAGATTGTATTACGTGATTCGGATCAATTACGGATCCAACATCAATTCAAATCGGCTGCACCAATATCAGCAATTGATGCTTGTGGAAATTATCTTGTCACCATTTCACCATATTCACAATTAATGATGATTTATGATTTACGTCAGACAAAATTAGCATCCGTCACACAAATATATCAGCCATCGCATATCAAATTTTTATCCCGATTCACTACTAAATGTTGTATTGTATCAAGAAATGGTCGTTTTTCTATTGTAGATTTAACGAATCCTTCAACAATCAAGTATGTTTTAATGATTTGTTTTTTGATAAAAAATCAAAACGATTCTCTCTATGTATCCCACTTTAGTCCAATCAATGATGTTCAAATGCCTTCATATGATTCTCAGGTTACCGCTTTCGATATATCGGCCACCGATCAAGCATTTGCATTTGGTGATAATCAAAATTGCATATACATACATGGCACATGTGAAAAATTTGATATCAACACAAATCGTAGACAACCAGAATTTGCTGATCCAATAATGCCAACACCATATTATTCATTGATGACCACCAATGATCATTATACGCCAATATCGGAAATATCACCATTTCCTTATTTTGTTCTGCCATCAATGATTGATTATAGTCAACTAGTATCATATATGCCACCACAACAATGTCTACGTGTTTATCGTCCTGTACCAGCAATTGGTTCAGAAATATTACGATCAATGCGTGTTGTTGGTAATATTGGTTATGTTGTTAATTCACCGGGTGCGAAAATTCCCACGGCAATCAATAATGGCTGTTATACAACCAATAATGGCAATGGTTCAATACGTAGTAGTCCAGAAGGCAATGAATTCGGAACGGATCAAATGCCACATCGTTATCATTTTCTGGAACCAAATCACAATAAAGTCGATAAAGATGAATATGATTTCTCTCGATATAATAGCTCACCATTTCCAGGACTGGATTCAACAATACCAAATTCGTATGCAAATAATATGATTCAATGTCTGTATTTTATACCGGCATTTCGTTCCTTCAGTTATAAATCATATTTGTAATCGTGAATATTGCCTTGTTTGTGAACTTGGTTTTCTATTTCATATGCTTGATATTGCACCTAAACACAATCCATGTCAAGCAAATAATTTTCTTCGTGCTTTTCGTACAATACCAGAAGTATGTGCCTTTAAATTAATTGTACCAGGTAAGCAATTGATGATGATATGGTTCATTTAACTGATGGACATTTTTATTATTTATCCGAATCAAATTGATTTTGTGTGTTTGTTTGTTGTAGAAGAAGAATCTTTACGGAAGCAATTTAACTTTTTCAAACTTACACAACAATGGTTACGATTCCTATTACATCAATTACATCGTGAATCATTACAATCTTCTTCTTCAAACAATAACAACAACAACAATTTGACCATGCAAATTTTGATGGGCAATAATTCATCAAATGGCGGTGGAAACAATCACCATAACAATAATCATGCTAAAAATTTATGGCCATATCCACAGCAGCAGCAGCAACCACAATCACAGCAAATGGTTGAATCAGAAATTGAAAATTTAAAAAATTCATTTGTTACAGAAAATTTTTCGCTCCAATTAACTAGACATTTTCATTGTATAAAATGTCAAAATCAATGGAAAAGTCCATATATTTCATTTCCAGTCACATTGAATTATCCGATGAATCAACAAAATCAAAATCAACAACAATCATTCATTAGTTTTTCAGAGTTATTGTTGAATTCAATACACACAGAACAAACGATACAAGAATTTTGTGAAAAATGTCAAAAATTTCACAATAACATCATTGAACGACGATTAATGTCTAAATTACCGCCATTGTTTGCCATCAATACTGGTTTGGATAATAAAAATGTAAGTTTCTGCTCTTTCGAATGTTTTTCATTAAATTTTCTTGTGCAATTTTTTCTAGGCACAAAAATTCTGGCAAACACAAACTGAACGTTTCACAAAAATCATGACAAATAAGAGAGAAAAATATGTTGTTACAAATCTGGCTGATTTAGATAAATTGAAACAACAACAGAATAATAATTGTCAAGGAAATGGTGGTGGTGCTGGTGGTGGTAGCACTAGTAATAATAATCAAATGCCATGTCGTTATGGAAAATTTTGTAAACGTTTAGATTGTAAATTTTATCATTCACATCGTGATGATGACGATGGAAATGAAAATAATTTCTATTCATGGATACCCATGTCAATTTTTATATCGAAAAATTCAAACAATTCTGATGGTTCATCATCATCATCTAAAATGCAAATAAAAGATGATTATAGTGACAATGGTGTTCTAGATAAAGATAATTATATTGAATATTCATTAATCAATGTCACGTCGGTGGTAAAATCATCGGAAGAAACATTTGGTAATATTGTCAGCGCTATTAAAATTGATAAATCATATTTTGATGCACGTCGACGTCGACAATTGGCAAACAGAAAACGAATTCGACGGCGTTATCAAAATCGTTTTGTTGGTGGTGGTCAACAACAAAATAATAACTTTGTTGGCGATGATGATGAGGATTTATCCGACGAAAATGATGATGAAGAATTGGATGCATCAATTATTGATGATAATGAAATGTTTACGATTGATAGTCGTACTAATTCATCGTCATGGGATATGGAAAATTTGCCGTGTTATGATTCCAAAATGGATTGGTATCTCTTCAATCATTATCTGATTAATCCAATCACAAGTGAAGAAGTTGTTTCCACTGATTTTACCTGGAAAGTACCAACAATATTGATGTATATGAAGAATGATTGTATGAAAAATTTTCCACATAACAAATTATTACGACGTACCAAGAATAATATGATCAACACGAATGTATTCAATCAATGTTTATCGATATCGCAGAAAATTCCAATGAAATCAATTTCGTTTTTGCCATTGGATTTAGAGATGGAACCACCCAAAAAAGGTGAAATCGTTGCAATGGATGCTGAATTTGTTATGCTCAATCATGAAGAAACTGAATTACGATCCGATGGTACTAGAGCCACGATAAGACCATCACATAAATCTGTTGCGAGAATTTCCTGTGTACGTGGATCCGGTCAAATGCAAGGTGTTCCCTTTATTGATGATTATATTTCAACACAGGATCAGGTTGCTGATTATATGACAAAATTTTCCGGTTAGTTTAATCGAAAATTTCAATTTTTCATTTTTTCAACATTTCAATTTTTTCCCATATGTAAAAAGGAATACAACCAGGTGATCTGGATGCAGCACTATCATCGAAACATTTGACAACATTGAAATCAACGTATCTGAAACTTCGATTCCTGATCGATAATGGTGTAATTTTTGTTGGACATGGTTTACGTAATGATTTTCGTGTCATTAACTTGGTAGTGCCACCGGAACAAGTGATCGATACTGTTTATCTGTTTCAATCACCGAATTCAAAACGTATGGTATCATTACGATTTTTAGCATGGCATTTTCTTAATCTAAATATTCAAAGTGAAACACATGATTCAATTGAAGATGCTAAAACTGCGCTAGCATTATATCATAAATATAAAGAATTAGAAATGAATGGCTGTGCTAAAGAAGCTATTGAAAATCTATATCAAATTGGCAAAGAATGTGGATGGAAAATTCCAAATTTTTGAGTAATTCATAAAAAATTGTTACGAATGTAGTTCATCATCATGAATTTTTTTTAAAAAAGAAATCATTCTCATCATCATCATTGTTCGCATGTGTTTTATTTTTTTTCTCTCTCATTTTGTTGAAAACAAAAACAATCTCAGTCATCCATCAGGTTATCAATTTCTCACTTTTGGCTGTATCTCATTGCAAAAATTATTTATTGTTAAATTGAGCAAAAAAAAAGTCAAATTATTAAAAACATTTTTTCAATTTTTCAATGAATTACGATCATTTCTTCATCTTCTTCTTTTGTTTGATTGAATATACATTGAATTCATTTATTGGTGGTGGAAAATTTGTTCGTATACGATCATAGCCTATTTCATTTTCATTATGATTTTCGTTCCATTCGATATATTTTTCAATGACAAACATATTAAATTTCGAAAGCTTTCCATCAATATTGTTGATATCGATCCATTCACATTGGTCAATTTCATTGGGACATTTATTGATTTTTTGATTATCATCAAGCGAATGGTTTGAAATGGCACGTAAATGGCAGACAAAATATAAATCCGAACAATTGAATGCCCAATCAACACGATGTAAATGACGTATCGTTAAAATGCAACGAAATTCGGTATTGATACCTGTTTCTTCATATACTTCACGTATGACAGCATCCGATAATTCTTCATCTTGTTCAACATAACCACCGGGAAATTTCCAATAATCGGTTATTTTTGCCTGTTCTTTAACAAGTAATATTTGATTTTTATCATTCAAAACTAAACCACCTGTTTAAAAGGAAAATTGATGAGGAAGATTCACAAATGTTGTTATATTATCAGCTGCATTTGTTTTGTTTTTGTTTTAACTAACCTACGCCGATATTAGTGTATGCATATTTGGGAATATTATTACGACGATGATCAATCAATGATTTAACCATTATAACATTATTATCTTTGGTATGATGAAAATCAAAGCCCAACTAATGAGAATGAATGAACAAGTGGAAAAATTTTTTCATCAATTTATCATCATGAGAATTTTTTGTCATATATTAACATAACCTTGACTAATGGTTCAATTAAACGGACATTATCGTCATTGGTTATTCGAAACCAAATTGTACGTATGTTTTTCGTTGCTTCTTGTTGTTGTGATTTGATTCGATTAACCAATTCATCGATTATCGTTGATAAACGATTCGAATCAATTGATTTAATTTGTTCATTGTTTGTTTCAAAATGAATGCCACCATATCTATCGAATTTTGAATGAAAAAATTCATTCGAAATTTTTCGTCTTTGTATTTGATGAATAAATGAAGCTGTTTTTTGCCTATGATGATGATTCATGAACAGACGGTTAAAAAGTCTAAATGTCATCGTTTTGTTTTGACGTTATGGTTTTAATTTAAGATTTGAAGATAAAAAGAGAACCGAGGAAAAAAATGGGGTTTTGCATCCACATCGAAGAAAGAAAAACCGGTTATAGTGTCGATCGAAAAAGAAAATTGATGTGGTGAAAAAAAATTTCCTTAAAAAATTTTTTTTTCATTGAAAAACGATGATATCTATTGTGAGTGATGTGAATTGAATTTCTAACGACATTTATGTTGAGGATTCTCGTTCGAAAAAGTGTTTATGTTATTTGATTCAGCAAATTTTTGTTTTCAGTGATTATGAAATCTTTATTATTAGCACATAGTAAAAGTCCGGGTAAATTAATTTTATCCGGTGAACATTCTACAGTATACGGCAAGGTAAGTATTGAATTTTATCTTGCCATTTTGATTGAATTTTTTTTTTGTTTCGTTTCGAAAGAATTCTGT
The DNA here is from genome assembly GCF_024713945.1 of Dermatophagoides farinae. Taxonomy (NCBI): domain Eukaryota; kingdom Metazoa; phylum Arthropoda; class Arachnida; order Sarcoptiformes; family Pyroglyphidae; genus Dermatophagoides; species Dermatophagoides farinae. The sequence continues at coordinate 7,857,607 of NC_134678.1, forward strand.
AGCCACTACTGTTGATCTGTATACGGAATGTGAAATTTTCGCTATAAATGATGGAACTATTCGATTGCAATTTTGTAATCTGGATTACGAAAAAACTTGGCCACTGGAATTGTTGAAAAATTGCCCAAAGCTCATTTCGGATATCGACGCGTTTCCGATTTAATGGTGAAGAATCATTGATGAAAATCAATCAATTATGGAATGAACTGCAATCAGAACCGACAAATATATCTCATTCATGTTTGGCTTTTTTATTTCTCTATCTAAGTATTGGTGATTTATCCGAAAGAAAAAGTATTAAAATTGTGGTCAAAAGCAATCTACCAAATGGTGCTGGTCTTGGTTCATCATCAGCTTTTATCGTATCAATGGCTCAGGCATTATTCACTGCATCACAAGTATCGATCGATAAAAAAGAATTTAATCGTTGGTGCTGGGAAATGGATAAAATATTTCATGGAAAACCATCCGGTGTTGATAATTCAATTTGTACATATGGTGGAGCCATTTTATTTCGAAATGGACAATTAGTAGAACAAATTGATCACAAGGATTTACCTGAATTGAAAGTGATATTGGTCAATACACAAGTGCCTCGTAATACCAAGAATATGGTTGAACAATGTCGACAACGATTAACAATTTTCACCGATATTGGTAATCACTTGCTTGAATTGTTGAATTCTCTTTCACAACAAGTATGGTCAACATTGAAGGATCAATCCGGTGGTAATCTTAATCAATTGTCAACATTATTCGAAATGAATCAACATTTATTGAATTGTTTGAATGTTGGTCATGAAAAAATTGATGAAATTGTTGCCATAGCTAAACGTCATGATCTTAGTGCCAAACTTACTGGTGCTGGTGGCGGTGGTGTTGTCATGATCTATCTTAACAGTATGTTGGATGAATAGAATGTTTTTTTTTTAAATTTTTTTTCAACCATTTCTTTCTCCCATTAGATGATACGAAACGAGAATCATTACTGAAACAATTACATTCCAATGGATTCATTACGTATCAGGTTAAACTTGGTGTTTGCGGCGTTCATACCGTCGTGAATTGATTTTTGATTTTATTAAAACAAAAATTTTTTAAAATTAAAGAATTTTTTTCAAAAAATAAAAATTAAAGCGAATATATGTATCACGTTCAAATAATACGTGCATATTTTTATTTTATCACGTGATCAAAGTAATTTACAGTTACTCGGTTATTATGATGTACGCATCATTTATTTGTCTTTTTTATGTAAAAAAAACGGAATTTCCACCAAAAAAAAAATTATTTATCAACAATTCGAAATTGACGAATATGTTAAAAATTCAGCTCATTACCAATTGAATAGATAAACTTATCGATCAATCGATCAGTGAATTCAAACGACGAGGAAAAAAAACGATGGATGACGATTTTGGTACAACGACGACCACGACTGCATCATCAATTGATGAATCAGATGATTCAATTATTGTATTGAAAAGTAAGCTCCAATTTAATTTGATTGTTTGTCTTGCTATTTTTGTGTGTTTTGTTTTGTTTTGTTTTTGGCTTATCGCTTATTATTTGATTTTTGATTATTATTTATTTGACAGACAATAAGAATAACAATGATAATGATGGTGATGATAATCATGATACATCAATGATGACAATGAATAATGATAATGGTGGTTCATATCGTCACAAAATGACCGTACAAATTGTAGCAGATAAATCAGCATTACATTGTAAAAATGGTTGCGGTTTTTATGGTAATCGTGAATGGTTTGGTTATTGTTCCATATGTTATAAAGAGATTCGTCATCATCAACAACAACAACAACAACATCAGCATCATCATAATCAATCAAATATGGCTCAAATACAAAAAAATTATCCTGTTTCATCATCGATACCACCACCATCAACATCAATGTCGCCACCACCACTACAGCCAACATCTCAATCATCATCATTTTCAATGTCATTGAAACAGAAAATTTTACCCGAATCATTGAATCGTGCACATTCCACTACATCACTTTCATCTTCTACTGCATCGTTTCTAACGAATCCAACTGGATCATTATCATTTAGGTTTGGAAATTTTTTCAAATTTTTCATGTTGATTTTTCAATGTTTATCTTTGTAGGAAATTTGAGGAGAAAAAACGTCAACAATCTGAAAAGAATCGTATAAAATCAATTTTTAAACGTGCATCAACATTTCGTGAATATCGTTCATCATCGGCAGCTAGTTCTAGTCAACAACATTCGAATAGCAACAACAATAGCCATCATACTACACAGGAAAATAATTCATGGCCATTTTTTTCATTGGAACGTCCATTCGAAGAAGTTTTAGCAAAATTCTATCCTGATTATGCATTACGTGATATTAATGTCAATGTTGCGAAATGTGTAGAAAAAGTGAATAAATTACTGAATCGTGGTACCTCGATTGAAGATCTAACGGAATTAATGCATGATTTTTATTCTACAATGGAAAATCGTTTTCAAACAAGTCCACATTATAAAGATGTCAATAGCGTTCAATTCTCACAGCTTATTGATCAGACAGAAAAAATTCTAATGAATAAATTATATACAAATTTATTTGCACGTGTCCAAAACGAAGAAGAAGAACGTGATCTGGAATTGCAGAAAAAGATTCGAAATCTAAATTGGATAATGTCTAATCATTTGGATATTGAAATCAATCTCAGACATCCTAAGGTTAAAGATTTAATGGATCAAGCAATAACGGAAATTAGTGAAGTTGATTCGAAACAAATTCCTTACGAAAAATTGGATGCTATTGTTCGATGTTCGAAAACAATTTTTGAAATGTTACAAATTGACAATAATGCTGCCATTTCGGCGGATCAATTTTTACCGGCATTAGTTTTTGTCATAATAAATGCTAATCCGCCATTATTACAATCGAATATAAAATTTATAACACGTTTTAGCACACCATCACGTCTAATGACTGGTGAAGCTGGCTATTATTTCACAAATCTTTGTTGTGCAACAACATTTATCGAAAAAATTTCCGGTGAATCACTTAATATGAGTGAAAGTGATTTTCAGGTATGTTTTGATTCAACTAAAGCTAAATGAAATGAATCATCATCTGTTTTTTTTTTTTGTTTATATATAGAGCTATATAAATGGTGAAGCACAGCCACCGGGCTATTATAAACAATCATTTCTATGTGAACCATTTCGTATAATGAATTCTAATCATACGATATTAAATGATACAATTAAACGTAATGCTCAATGGTTAGAAAATCTTGACTATCTAGAAAAACGTATGGATCGTTTTGAACAAATATTTGAAAATAAGTGTCGTGTGGCTATCGATTCATCGAAAGAAATGATTGCCCAACATTCAACATATAAAATTTTCGACACAGCTAGTGTTGATGATGTTGATCCATTATTATTTCCGGAAAATTTTCGTGAAACATACAAAAAACATAGACAACAAAAAAAGGAAAAAGAAAACCTTTTGATTGAAATTGAATCAACATCATCATCACCAAATCTAAATATCAATGATGTATCTGTCGATAGTCAAATTGTCTGTGATCAGTTAGCTTCAATCGATTTTAATCATGATTCATCAATCGAACCTTTGACGGTGGAAACAAACGACGACGATAAGGACAACAACAACGATAATGATGATGATGATGGTGGATTTCCAAAACTTCCAAATCCATTATGTCCAGAACCTATTTCAACAACAACGACGGTCAACTCAAATTCAGATCAATCGGAAAAAACAAGCGAATAGCAAACCAAAACATGAAAAAAAAACGTTGCAATTAATTTATAAAAAAAAAAATTTTAATTCCACTAGATTGAAAAAAAGAGTGTTTGTGTTGTATGATGTTTTAGTAGGAGAAAATTTATTTAAAAAATTTTTTTTTGTTGTGAAAAATATTACAATGATGATAATTTGTTTTTTTTTATCAAAAGAAAAAAAAATTCAATTAAAATTGACAAAATTATTCATTAACCTAATAATTTTAGAGAGAAAAAAATTCATGAATCAATCATTGTGCGATTGTGAAAACAATCTCGAGATCAAAACATCGTCATCATCATCATCATCATAATCATGTGTTTTTGATATGTTCATCAATTGTCGATGTTTGCCAGTGTTTGTTGATTTTGATTTTGTTGTTGTTTCTTCTGTTTTTGACAATGCTGATTATGAATGATATTCATAGATAGTGTTGTATTTTTACCAATTGCTTCTTCTTCTTGATCACTAATATCATCATTATTATCGCTTGATGTACTGGATGAAATTGAATCACAATAACGTCGACTAGATTCATTAAATTGATGTACAGCTTTATGAAATTTTTTCCGTAATAAATATTTACTATCATCATCATCTACGGCATCTTCATCGTCATCACCATCATCGTCATCATCTGAGCAATTACAAGAATCACCATCAGAATCAGAATGTAAATATGATTGATTAGATGATGATGATGATGATGAATCATTATCGGAATAATGTTTACGATTGAATTTATTGCCCATAATTTTACGCGATTTTCGGTTCTGTTGTTGTTCGAATGTTTCAAAAATAACTTTATTCACTTCTTCGATTGATTCTTCAATGATTCTTGGTTCCCGGTTATTACGATTATTAATGATGAATAAATCATTTTTCTCCAATTCTTCATTAACACTATTTTCATCGATACTACTCAGACTTGGCAATGTATTGGAATTACTTTGACGACATTTTATTCGATTAAATGTCGTTGTTGTTGTCGAAGTCGATGCCGATGTTGTGGCTGCTTTAACATTATTATCATCAAGATCTGCAAATTCGCCATCACCAAATGGTGATTTTATTGATGATGGTGTCATTGGACTTTTATCCGGGAAACGAATTTTATTCGAATGTGTTGACGGCGTGGAAAGACAACTTTGATAACCATCACCACCATAGCCAGAATCAAATGTAGATGTTGTAGACATTTTTGGTATCAATTTCGAATGTTGATTATTATTATTATTTGGACTATTTGGATTTGATGATGATTCCAATAGAATGGTTGTCGTCGTAGATGATGATTTATCAATCGTCGTTGCAAATCGATGATCAATCGATGGTGATGAATTACTATTATCTGAATTATAATGGTAATTGAATACATTATTACAATCATTAGTTGTTTGTATTGCTTTATCTGAATGTTTCATTTTTGTTAGTGAATGATGATGAATTTTATTAAAATTTTTATCCAATATTGATGGTCTTGATGGTGTATTACTATTACGTAGTAGTACATTATCGGTTGTTGTTTCAGGATTCATCGTTTCCTCATTATTAGACTGAGCATTTTTCACGATATTATGATGATTAGGTGATGTAATTATAGGTGATGAGGAATGATGATTATGATGACGATAACGATGATTTTTAATTGAAGAATGATGATGACATTGGTGACATGTTGATGATTTTTTGGGTGATCGTCGATAATAATTAGGACTTTTCATTCGTTTTGGACTATTATTAATAGATATTCGTTTCTTTCGATGATTTATTTTACGACTATTGGATGGTGGTGGTGATGGTGAAACAATAAAATTTAAATTTTCATTACCAGATTCATCATTATCATCATCGATGGTGATGGTAGCCGGTTCTATACGATTCCTTTGTTTATCATGATCATTATAATCAAGCAATGTATATGGAATCACTTTATTACAATCATAAAGTTCTTGTTGAAATACTTCGGGAACTTTTTCAACAAATGGCGATAGAATCGATAATGGTGAACGATCAGATAGTGATTGTTGTAATTGTAGTTGTTGTTGGCCACATTGTTTAGCCATACGGGTCATTAGCGAGTGTTCACGTTGTAAAAGATTTTTTTCACGTTGTTCCAATTTCAACAGACATGTCATCAATTCCATATAAAGATTATTGGCACATTCACGTTTGCGAACATATTCCTCTCGGATATGTTGTGCGTGCATTAATTCTTCTTTACGTTTGCAGATTAAATGTTCAATTTCGTCTTTATAATTTTCATTCATCATCTGACGTTCATTCGAAATGGCAACACTGGATCTTCGGCGTTTCATACGTCGCATACAATTACGTATTTCATCACGCCATTGTTGTTGAATGATGAAAAATTGATTCGCTTCAATTGATGCTAATTCTGTATTAGCGATATCAAGATGCATTAAAATCTGACGAAATGATGGACGATTTCTTGGTTTAACATTCCAACATTGTTGCAGTAATAGATCAAATCCACGCGGTAAACCAGATGGAATCGGTAACGTGAGGCTTGAATTGCCTACACCCCATATTATGGCCGATGAATCTACATCACGATATGGAATTTCACAATTCAATAATTCCCATAGAACGACACCATAGCTCCAAATGTCAACTTTTTCTGAACAAAGTTCATCACGAATTATTTCGGGCGCCATCCATGCAACAGTGCCAGTGAATGACATTTTTGTTGATCGATCATTCCATTGTTTACATGTACCAAAATCAGATATTTTCAATGTATCATTATATGATATGAGTACATTTGGTGATTTCAGATCACGGATGTATAATTTTATATGAATGCAAATAATTCATTCCAGAAGCGATTTGTCTAGCCCATTCTAGAATCATACTGGGTGATAATTGTTGTCCACTCTTCAGGAATTCATATAATTGTCCATATGGACAAAATTCCATTACGATGCAATAACAATTTGGACTTTGTGTACAAACACCACGAAATGCAACGATATTTGAATGATTCAATTTTCTTAAATGTCGTATTTCAGTTTCACGTTTTTCTTTTACTTTTTTCACTGCAACCCATTCATTATTATATTTTCCTAATTTTTTCAGCAATGAAAAAAACCATCAGTTTTAGAATTTAGAAAAAAAAACTCAAACCAAACTTACCCATAAAAACGGCACCTTGTGCACCACTACCAAGCCATTGTAAATCTTTAATCATTTCGAATGGTATCTCCCAATCATCATCTTGATGATGATGAAATCCTTGCATCATTTGTGAATCTTTTGTTCCAAGTAAATCGAAAAATGGTTTCAAACAACCAATAATGCCATTGAACCATCTACCAGTATTGTAGCCAAAAAATGTTGTAAATAAATTGTGTGAATAGTAATCTGAATGATGATGATTGAATGGTGGTGGTGGTATATCACGATACGCTTGTCGACTAAATATATACGGTTTACTACCATTCATATGGTGATTGGAATTACTATAGGATTGAAATTCATTTATCGTTGATTTTGGTTGATGTAATGAAACATAAACATCTTGATTATGTGCATCTAATACAATATGCGTTTCATATCTTGGTACCGATTGATTTGTTGAATCTTCTACGATAGGATTCTGTGCAAAAACACGTGTTAATTTACGATGTGATGCAATTTGTTGTTGTTGATTTAATTGATCATCATCATCATCATCATCATGGTTATTATCATTATGAAACATTGTTAAATCTTCATAAAATTCTTCTTGTATTCTTTGTGGTTGTCTGTATGTTGTTGTTGTGTTCTTGCTAGTCGATGGTTCATTATCATCAACAATGTTTATTGGTTGATTATCATCAACCCGATGATTAACGGCTGGAACGATTTGTCTTTGATTTAATATCAAACTATTGGAAGACAATGGTGGTGATGATGATGATGATGGTGATTTAGCACCGGAATTGGCGAATGATTCCCTGGTAGCAAAACAAACCATTTGTTACAACAACAAAAAAAATTAATTTAATTCAAACAAACAAAAAAAAGAAGAAAGAAAATTCAATCAAAATGTCAACCACACACACACACACACACACGGTGGTTGATTGTTAAAATGAATGGATTCTGATTCTTTTTTTTCTCTTCACGAGAAAAAAAACCTCATGGTTTAGTTTTCAAGTAGATTTCAAGTTGCTTCGTTTTTGTTTTCTATTTTTTTCATTCTATTGTGGAATATTAATTTTGTCATTTTGTATCACTACAAAACAAGCTAATTACCCTTGCACTCTTACTCTTGCATATAATAGTCACATATACGATAATAGAATACGATTGTGTTTGCCAAATTTTCTCGAAAAAAAAGTACAAAAATCTAACCATACACGCGTTTTCATCATCAATCGTTGCATCTTTTCATTTGAATATAATGCAATTCTGTGCATAAAAGAATCAAGGATATTCAATGAATATGATATGAACTATAATGAAATCTGAATTTAGATTTTTTTTTCTGTTTAGTGTTTCGAAAGTTGAATTCACTCTACACTTTCATAATTGCATCATATTCAAAATTGATATATTCCAATGAAATAAAGAAACAAATGAAACACACACTAACCTTTTTTCATCATTATTAATTGAAGTGATGATGATGACTTTTTCTTTGTCACTTTGGTTAATTTGATTTTCATCATACAATTGTTGTTGTGATGAATTCTGTTTCAATGTTGATTCTGTTTGAACGAATTCTGTCATCACTGGATTTTCGTGATAATTTGGATTTATATCATCATCATCGTTATCATTTTTTGCCATTATCATTGATTTTTTTTCTTGTGTGGTTATTATCAAAAGAAAAAAAAACGAGATAATTCAGTTACAATTCAATAACAACAAGAATAATGGATCATAATAATCTTCATAATTCTAGAATCGGCTAATGGTGGAGAATTTTCAAGAATTGGTCTTATGATCAGTTGTTGTCGTTGTTGTTGTTGTTGTTGACGTTGTTGGTTGTCCAATATATATCGGGTTACAGCCCTAAAAATATGAAAAAAAAAACCGAAATGTCCGAAAAGCAGTATATATTCTTTTTTTCTGTGTATGCGATACCATTGACTCATTGAATAGATGTAAAATGAGGTGAGGTGAGATCAAATGTATATACGCGAATCAATTCGCTAAGCTGCTGCTGGAACTGCTGCTAGAATTCAAAATGGAATTGCCTGAATCAAAGTAATATGTATCTGCGTTGGATGTATATGTGGAACATTATTCCTATGAATGGAACGGGAATTTCACCCAAAAAAAAACGATTCTTTCATATTCGATGGTAGTAGTAGTAGTAGTAGTGGTAATCATCGTGTTTGGAACCCAATATGTTGTTTGACATTGTTCCAGACGGTTCCATGTTGTATATGGGTAAATAATCGAATGTGTGCCCATATTTTTTTATATATGTCATCATGTATCAAATGATCTAAAAAAAAACAATGACGATATTTTCACCTACACACACACGAGCATATATATATATAGTCGGCTATTGATACTTGATTATTATTATTTTTGGAAATGACATTTCGATTGATCCATTAGATTGACCATTATTATGTAAATAATTTTTTATTCAAAAATTTTCATTATTCAAAATGAAATGTCAAATTAATCATCCGGAGAGAGCCCATAAAAAAAATTCAAAACATTCATTGTTTGATGATGATAAGACCTGCTTGGGTAGAAATAGCCTTAAAGCCATTTCCAAAATTTCGAATGTTTTTTTTCATTCATTCGTAAAAAAAACCACTTTCCTGGCGCCACTTGACGGAAAAGATTAACAAACAATAACGACAACAACAACAAAAAAATTTTCTTTTTTTTCTGGGAGCCACGCCGTATAATCAATTTGTATTTGTGTGTGTGTAATGCCGCCAACGTTTTTTTAAAACAGAAAAAAAATGATAATCATGATCATCATCATCATTTTATGATACAATTGCAATTGTCGCCTTGTATGTCGTTTTAATGTATGCGTGTGTGCATATTGGCTAATAAAAATCATACCACGCCGTCCGTCCGTCATCATTATTATCATCAACGAAAAACGACGACGACGACGACGACGAAAAAAAAATTCACCAAAAAAGAAAAAAGCCAAGCTAGAAAAAAGCTACAGATACATGTACGCCATTTCATAACATAAATAAATGAATGAATGAATGAATGAGCATATGTGTGTGAGTTAGAATTGTATGGAGGCAGCACAGTCAATCACCACCACCACCACCACCACAACAACCACCACCACCACAACCAACAAATCACACCTTGTGCATGATGCTTGGTTGTTTTTTTTGCTTGTTTGTATATGTGAATCGTCGTTTGTTCTTTATTTTTTGAGCCTATCATCATCACATTATCATCATCGTATTCATCACCAATGAATCCAACTAAACCAAGCTATAAACCAACATCGTGTCGTTTTATATATTTTATATGTGTGTATCTATGTTTTTTGGTGTGTTCGTCAGTTTGTTGTTTTCATTAAAATTTTTTTTTTATTTAATTCAGCTAGCTTATACAACATACAACCATACGTGCATGATCGTCCTTAATCAAAGATATCTTTTTGGTAATTTTTTTTTCTGGTGGAATTTTGTGTAAAAATTGTGTGTTTGTTAGACACAATGGAATGTGGAATGAAAAACGAACCCTCTGCATTGAATTTTGGTTGATTTTTATTGACAATTTAAAATTTTGATTTCAATCATTCATCGATAATTATTTGTTTTTTTTTTGTTTCATATCATTATTGGTCATCGTCATCATCATGAAATGATAAAAGAAAAAAAAAGTGGTAAGAAAAATGAATTTTTTCCAATAATTCTATTCAATTAAATTGTTTTGTTTATCTTGCAGACAGATAATTCATCGATTGTGTCGATCATCATCATCATTTTATCTATCCATATTGTATCTAGGAATTTCGATTCTAAATCGACCAATATACTACACACGTGTGCCTTTTGAGCATCAAATAAGAGAGAAAAACACCTTTATATCATCAGCCATTAATGGTGTGATTGATGATGCTATTAATCGTGATGGATACATGAATCAGAATCATCAGTTTCATTTTTTTGGATGTCGAAAAAAAAGTCACCAGAACAAGATCAACCTGTTTGACAACGACGTTGATAACAACAACAACGATGTATTGGTTTTATTTATTTTTTTTCTCTGTTCATCATCATTCATTTCAACACGTATAGAATGGATATGAATTTTTTGTTCATGACAATTTTTTGTTCTCGCTGACATTCATTCGTTCTCAATGATTCTGTTTAGATTTATTTAAACAAAACAAAACAAAACAAAATCAATTATCATTCATCCAATTATATCAAATCAATTGTCACATTTTTCATTGTTGTTTTTGTTATCGATCAATAATCTAATTAAGATACGTTTATCAGATAAATTTTTTTTTCATCATTTTTTCGAGCAAAAAGTGAGAACAACAACAACAAAACAGTGTTTTTGTCTGGATCATCATCATCATAATAACAAAAAAGGTATGTTTTTTTTCAATTCTGATCTACATAAATCATATTCTTAACAAGAGAAAGATTTTTGTTTTTTCCATTGCATTTCATCAGAAAAACTTGTGTGTTTGCACATGATTTTTTTTTTTTTACCAGTGAATATTTCATTTATTTTTGTGGCTAATTTTAGAATTTGATTAACTTGTATATCGATCTTTTTCTGTTTGCTGCAACTATTTTTTTTCAACATTGCGAAATTTTTCAACAAAAAAAAATTGTTGACGTTTTTTTTGTTGTTGTTGTTGTTGTTGATTAGATTAGATTAGAACGAAACAGAAAAAACATTTTTAAAATTAATTGAAATTTTGACCTTTTGTGTGATTTTTGATGACAAATTGATTGATTGATCATGTCATTGATATATGTTATGATGATGACGACCAATAAAACAATCACAGTATACACACACACACACACACAGGTGTCATTTATCATAATCATCATTTTGTTTGATTGGTTGGGATTATAATTGCCATTTTGTATCGTTGATGATGATGAATAATGAAAAACTGTTTTGTTGGTAATAAGTAAATATGATGTTTGAAATGAAACATTCTGGTTGTTGTTTTTTTTTCTCTCATTTCATTTAGCCAATGTATCAAGTTATTTAACGGTAATGCATGTTTTTTTTCGTTTTCTAGTTATTTTTGAGCTCATCATCATTAGGATTATTTTTTTGTTTGTTTGTTTGTTTGTTGACAAGATTCAAAATGTTCATTATAAAGATTGTAATGACATGATTACTGATTCATTCATTCTACTCATAAACACTAAGATATTTTGTTGAAAGGAACTTTATTTGTCATTTGGAATCATTTTTTTTGTTGTCTTTTTGGATAATTTTTTTTCTTATGCTTCCATCATCATCGTTGTCGGCGCTTTATATGCCACATGCCACACAAATAGTGTGTGTTTAGTCTGTATTTTTTTTCTCTTTTTTTCCATTTGTTTGTTTGGTTGAATGGAAAAAAAAGTCATTTTTTTTCTTTCCAGACTGAATATGGATGGATTTAAACTTGTGTGTCGTGTCGTTTGTTGTTGTTGCACCATTTTGATCGACAATTTATTAGTCTGCTGCAGTCGTTGGATTTGTGTAATAAAAAATGAAATTTTTTTCTTTCTAAAAAGCTCAAAAATTACCTTCTGCGACTATATATTTTTGTAAATTTAACTTTTTTTGAGATTTGCAAATTAATTTTCCATTTTTTCATTCATTCATTTGTTGATGATAGATGGAAACTAACGCAACCACTGATGATGGTGGTGGAAATAGTGGTGGTAATAGCCTGAAAGCGGATATACAGAAATTAAGTGTCGAAGAATTTGAATTTATTCTAAATCAATTAACTGATCATAATTTACCGGAAAGTAAAAAATGTCCACTTGTACAACGTTTAAATGCTGAAGATTTGGCACGTGTAAATAATAATTCAACAACAACAACAACAACAACATCATCGTCATTAATAACCGATACTACGACAACAACAACAATAATTGGTAATAATAATAATGACCGAAATAATAATGGAAAATCATCGAAACTACGCAATAATAATAATAATAATAATAAAACACGATTAAATGTAATGAGTAAAGATAATGAATTTCGTTCATCATCAACGATATCATCAAGTAGCATCAGTAGCAGTAGCAGTGATAGTAGTAAATCATTAATAAATCGTGCCAATTCATCATCATCAACAACAACGATGCCTTCATCATCAAGTGATAATTGTGACAATAATAGTCATCATCATCATAATCATCATGATCATACTATCATCATAATGGATGGACAAACCACAACATCGCCATCACCATTACGATGGATAAACACTATCGATAATAATGGCTGTTCATTATCAAATGAAATTGTCGACAATTCAACATTGAATCATCATCATCATCATCATCATCATCATCATAATCGAAATTTAAGCCAAGTGATTGAAGATGAAAATAATAAGGATCAAAAAGATTTATCCGAAAAAATATTTTCAGATGCTAGTCAACAACTACAACCACAACAACAACAACAGAAACAACAAAAACCAAATAGTGATCATTATAAAAATGATAATGAAAATATGTATAAAACGACAATGAAACAATCATCATCATCAAGTTCAATCACAACTGCAACGACTACAACAACATTTTCTTCTGTACATTTGGATAACATTAATTCACTTGTAAATAGTATCAATGTTAATAATAATCAACAATATGATAAAACACCATTGTATAAACCACTTTTATTGGAAGATAAATTTCAAAATAATACAAATAGTCAATCATCATCGCAGAAACAACTAGGTGGTGGTATTGATTCATATTCATCACCAGAATATAATAATAATGATGATGATAATAAATCGGAAATAATGTTTGTTGAAATGAAAAATTTACGACAAAAAGCCAACATTATTGAATATAGTACAGCAACGGCTGATCTGATGAAACAGCAGCAACAGCAACGACATCATTACAATAATCAAGATTCAAATGATGTCGATAGAGTTATTGAAATGCCAATGCTTTCCACCGGTAATCATCATCACAATCATCATCATCATCATCATTTGAATCATCAAAGACCTGCAACATCAACGGGCGATCATTATGGTAAGTGTTTTGTTTTGTTCTGAATTATTGATTGATTGATATTGAATTTTTGTTTCTCTCATAGGATCAAATGTTAATCATCATAATACAACAACATCATCCTCAGTATCACCACCATCAAGTTATGGTTATTTGAATAATAATAATTCTTTGAATCAAAGTACCGCCACTACCACAACAGCAAATAGGTAATTTTATTTTATTATTATGAATGAAATTTGAGTTTAATTCTTTTACACACCATTCTCATTGTAGACGTGAAAAGAAAAAGAAACAAAAAGATGAAATAAAATTATCGGAAGAGATTGAAGGACACATTGGTTTTATGGATATATCATATCTAGAATCAATTATAAATAATACATCTTCCTCATTATCCACAACAACAACAACAACGACAACAGCAACAGCAACAACGGCTACAGCATTGGCATTAAATAATAATAACAACAGCAATGTAAATATTAACGATAATAAAAGCAATAATAAAAGAACAACAATGATGAATGATGATAATAATGTAAACAATAATAACAAAAGAAACAAAATGGAATTAATGAATAATAATCAAAACAAAACATCATCATCAAGACCATTTGTTGTTAGTTGTGATGACATATCATCTATGGTATTGAAGAATAACAACAACAAAAAAAATTCAATAATTAACGGTGGTGTTGGTGGTGGTTCAAATACTAGTCCAGAATTATCGGTTTCATCTAATTCTGCTGCTGCTGTTATTGTTGGTGTTAATAATAATAAATCGAAAAAGAATAAATCGAAACGTAAACAACAGCAACAACAACAAGATAAAAATAATGGCAACAGCAATAATTCTGATGACATGAATCGAAAAACGACAACGATGATGACCAATTCAACATCGGATTCAAAACTTGAAAAATTAAAAACTGACAATCGTCGTAATAATAGCCGTCAAAAGAATAATAATGATAACCAAAGTGTATGTGGTGGTAGTTCATCATCCGCTTCAGTACGAAGAAAATCAACTAATCAACAACAACAACAACGACGACGACAAAATTCATCTGTAGCCACGGCCACAGCAGCAAATGTATCAAGTTCAGATGATTTTGAAGATACTGATGATGATAATGACGACGATGACGACGAAGACGATGATGATGATGAAGAAATTCGTTTGACAAGATTATTATCACGATCAAAAAAATCAAATAGCCTATTACCATCGATCACTGGTGGTGGTGGTGGTGGTTCATCATCGATTTCAAAACAAACATCAGTCGATTTAAATGATTTAGATAATAATAATGATGATGAATTCTATACGGTATCCGATTCTGAAATGGTTGATCGTGAAAAAGATTTTGTTACACCAAAAAATAGATATTTGAAACGAAAAAAACATTTAAATGCTGTACGTAAAAATCAATCAAACAACAGTGGAAGTGGTGGTGTTAATCATAATAAATACGGCGGTAATGGTGGCTTCAATAAAAACAATTCTCAAACATTTTCCCTGAATAATAACAATCGTATGATGTTGAATCGACATTCATCTGCATCGATAACAACGCAAGCAACATTGACAGCAACAACAACAACATCGACAATGATGGGTAATCATCATCGTGGTTATGAAAGTGAACGTGAATTAACATCAACATGGAATCAAAATCATTATCATAATCGTCACCATAATCAAGATAATCGTCAAACTGGTACAATGAATACGAATATCAAGAGTGGAAATCAAACAACAACAACAACAACAACAACATCATCGACAACAAGCCACAGTCTTTCATCATCAATGTTGGCCATTGATAAATCGGAATCAAATTTAAATCATCATCCATCATCATCATCATCAAGTAGATTTTTACATCATGAATTTCCACCCACACATACTTCAATAACAACAACAACAACACTTCACTCAGCAAATTCAGATAATCATTTAAATTTATTGGCTGATTCCAATACAAATACATTATCATCATCTAATAATAATAATACAACTGGTGGTGGTGGAATGAAAATTCCTTCATATGCCGATATAGCCAAATCATTCAATTTGACCACAACGAATGTTAAAGCTCAATTATCACAAAGATTATCATCAGCAGCAACAGAAACACAAACTACAGCCTCTTCCGATGCTGCTACTGAATTTCCTCAATTAACTCCCACACAACAATCGTCAACTATTTTGTCGGATTTGAATACAAATCATGAACAACAACAACAACGACAGCAAGAAGCGATTAATGAAAAAATTGTTGTCGTTGATAATAATTATGCCGCTACCGGTAATAATGAGAGTTCATCATCATCATCATCAGTAAATTTAAATACAAAAAACCGACAAGACAAAGACAAAAATGACGGCGACAAAAATGTATCAAATAATGATGATGATGATGATGACAAAAAAATTTTAGTCAATGCGCCCACAACAACAACGACGACGACGACAATGATCACCAATGGTAACGGTGGTGGTGGTGGTGGTGCTGGCGACGTGATAGCTAAGGATAATGTTGATGGCGACCGATTATTATTACCACTACAACCAAAGAAAAATATGATGATGACGTCTGAGACAAATATTGATACTAATAACACTGCAGCAGCAGAAGTAGTACCGATAAAAATGAAGACGAAAAAAATTGATGAAAAAGCAGAAGTTGATTTAACAAAGACACGTGTTATTGTTGGTAGTGGCGCTATCGTTGATAATAATGATGATCAAAATGAATATCATCATGGCGTTAATGTTGATTTGCAAACAACCAAAACAACAACAGCAACAACAACCAAAATTCATATGAAAACGATTGATGACTCGACAACAAAAACAATAACGACGACGCCAAATAACAGACAAAGTACGAATAACAACAATAATAATAATAACGCCGAAAATAACAAAATCATCATCATGCCTATCGTCGATATTCATCAACAGAAGAATATGAAACAACAGAATAATAATCGAATAATAAATTCACAATCAACAACAATGGTGCCTAATAGTAACAATAATGATGATGATGATAATAAACCAGAATCACCACCGGTCATTATTTATGGTGATGTTTCATTTGAATTTAATCATTATCATCATCATATCAATGATCATTGCCATCATAATAATAATAATAATGATGCTGTTGTTGATGGTAATGGTGATGAAACGCCTCACAATAATAAAAACAACAAGTGTTCATCATCCATTCATAATAATCACAATCATCAACAACAATATAATGGTTTCAATGATAAGATTGTGTTTGGATTTTTTGATGATATACAAAATGAATTTGATGAAATTCAACAGAATCATTCGTATAATGAACAAATTTATCAATATAATGATACTACTGCCATTAATAATAGTAATAATGTAAGTAATTTGATAATTTAATTGATTAGGATTATTCATTGATTTTTTTTTTAGGTTATGGATGAAAAATCAAAATTGAAAACAATTGTTGATGATAAACATCATCATCGGCAATCGAAAAACCAAATGATGGTGGATCATCAATCCGATATGAATAATGTTATTGATGATACTGATAATCAGCAGCAAAAGCATCATTCAGCTTCGAATGAATGTAATAATTTTGAAAGTTTTAAAAAGAATGCTGTACATGTAAATGATTTGGAAAATCATTGGCATCAAGAAGTGGTTTCGACTTCTTCGGTTTCAGAAATGAAAAAACAACATGCCAATGTGCAGCAGCAACATGATTTGATGAGTCCGAATCCCAATCGATCCATGATGCATCATCATGTTGTTCCAAAGAATGAAGCAATCATTGTGAATAAAACATTTTCATCATCATCATCATCGCCCAAGTCCAACAATAAACAATCAAAACAGCAACAAATGTGTTTCATAAGCTGTCTAAGAAAATATCGTAATGTTTGTCTACAGGACACTGCCGAGCTTAGCATTAATAATTATGCAAATCTTGTTAATTTTATCTATACACGTAAGTGGTGAATTTTTTCGTTTTTTTTCAAAAAACGTGTAATCATTATTTTTTTTTATTCTCTCATAGATTGGATTAATCAAAAAGTTTGTCAAGAATAATTGTTGATTGATAATTTTTTTCGATTGATTGATCCTGATGATGATGATGATGATGACATTCACTCAATTTCTTCTTTTTTTCCCGAAATAATATGTGTGTTATTATTGTGCTTTGTTTATTTTTCAAAACTATAATCATCATCGTTTTGTTTCGTTTCGTTTTTTCTTGTCCCTTATTCCCACCATTTATTTTTCCCTTGTGTGTGTGTGTGTGTGTGTTTGTGTATTGTTTGCAAACCAAACATCGTCTTTAATCTTATCATCACATTTTTTCTGATCATGTGATTATCATTCATCATTTTGTTTTCCACCGCTTTTTTGAGAAATCGCTTCAATGATTCATCCCAATTTTATCCCACTTATTTTCATGTGTTTGAAGCTTTTTGTTTATAGAAATTATCGAAAAAAAAATAATCAATCACTTCTTCCTTTCTTTTTTTTTATTTGAAAAAAAATAATCTACTTTGTTATCTGATCATCTCTTTCTATTTCTCTTTCTTAAACTTGTTTGATGTTTATCCAAATTGATAATTATCGGTTGTTATTATTTGATTTTTTTGTTTAATCATTTTTCATTATTGAATGTTGACACAAACACCACAACACACACACACACACACACCACTCACATATATACATTTTTATTTGAGCCGGCCACACATTTATTGATCATCATCATCATCATCATCAATAATCATTGTATTGTCACATCATCATCATTATCTAATTGTGATTTGAATTTAATTTTTGTCTGCTGTTTCATCATCATCATCATCATCAATTTTTTCTATTATACAAGATACACACACACACAAGCAAAAGTTTCATGTTTAATAATCTATATATATATATTTTTCCAACTAATTCTTCTTTCCCACCATTCACATATATTAACCCTTTAAACACACACAAACACGCATGAAAATACACATTTTATATTCTTTTAAAATTTTTAAATCGATAAACAGAATGAAACATCAGAACCATTACAACATATGCCCACCACAAATTTTCTTCCAATCAAAAAAAAAAAAAAACTACGAAACCTGATTATCGTGATAATAGAGATGGATGAGTAGAAAAAAAAACGAAACAAATCATCATCAGCTATATATTCGTCGATAATATGCTGCATAATAAGAATTAATGGAAATACGATACGAATGGTGAATCCCAGGTCCTGGATGTGTGGATGCAATGAGAATTGTTTGGAAAAAAAAACAAACCAAAATGCTTAATAACAACAACAACAAGTATACACAGAAACAAAACCAAATGAAGAAAGAAAAGAAGAGAAAAAAAATGTTACGAATTTTTTTAAAAAAATAATATGTTCAATTGAAACAAAATAATAATAATAACATTTGTATTTGTATTTGTTTTGTTTTTTGTTTTTGTGTTCGTCAGAAAAAAAAATAACGTATTAAATCGGTGATTCATTCTTGTGTGTGCGTTTGATTTTGTTTTTGTTTTTTTTTTGTTTATGAATCGATTGTTGATTGAAAAAATGAAAAGAAAAAAATTTTAAAAACTTTTCCAAGTAGTAACCATTATCGACGACAGATGGCGTATTATACCGCCTTTTTTTTCTTTTGTTTTCTCATCATTCGATTTTCTTTTGTTTGTTCGTTCGTTCGTTCGATCGTTTGATGATGATCTTTTTTTTTGTTTTTGAATTGTGAGTGTTTTTTTTTCTTTCTGGACATTATTTTATCAATCAAACAGATAGTGTATCATTAATCATCTTCATTTTGGCATTGGACAAGTTGTTTTTTAGTGAGTATTGTTATCAATTTAGCCGTTTGTTGTTTATTATTATTTTCATTGAACTGATGTAATACGATTAATATTTCTTTTTCCGGTACACCAATCCATATGGAATAATTATTATCGAAATCAATAAATCCAGTTATATTATGCTTTTGGTCATCAGATCGAATTTCCAATGGTATCATTCGTTCATTTGATGATTGGCTACATTCATGGTCGGCATCGATAAAGGTAAGTTGATTATATTCTTTATTCACACAAATATTCCATAAATATTCTTCGATTCTTGTTTCATTCACCACTGTAGTATTTGTTATTTGTTTTCGTTGTAATAATTTTACCTGTTCTAAACGATGAGAGAGATTTTTAGCAAGTAAAAAATATTCCTCATGCATATTAGCCATTGTCATATTATGACGTATTGAAAGCGCAAAATAACGATGATTTTTCAAAAGATTTGCTGATGATGATGATGGAAAATCATCGATAAAACATTGTTGACTCGATAAATCTAGACGAAAACGATTTTTAAATTGCAAATTTTTCTGATAATATAATGTTATCATTTCATTGCTGCTGCTGCTGCTGCTGTTGACAATTGTTGAACATGATGAATTGTTTCGATTTGCCATAACATTATTATTATCATTATAACGAATTGATGAATCAATTTTAATAGTCTGTAAATAAGTATTCATATATGTTGGACGCCAACTTAGATATGAACAATTATAGTAAAGATATTTAGAATATTGTTCTAAATGTTGAACTGTTGATGATGAACGAATTGATAATCGTGGTCCATTACTATTATCATTGGTCCAATTTATACGTGAATAAAATATAAACTTTGATTCAGTTATCATCATCATCATCACTTCTTCATCATTATCACTTTTTTTCGGTCCTATCATTATAATTGTTTCGTTACCATTTTTAATCCGTTCACAAATTGTCTAATATTTGTCGAACGATGAGGTGAATCGACAAAAGTAAAAATGAAAATAAATAGATTATCATTGAAATATATTCAATTTTTTTCTACTTTCACACTTACCATTGAATCTGATTTTTTGTTGCTGATGATCTTTTCATTATCATCATCATCATCATAGATGCTGTGAACAAGTTGTTGTTCGGAAATAATAATCAAATTCTCAATTATTATCAAGAATACTAAATGTTTGATGAAAATCATTTCATTTCATTTCATTTTTTTGTTTTGTTTTGTTTTTTTCAATCAATCAATTCATTTCAAATAGATCCATATGCATAAGTTTTTTTTCTTTCATTAAAAAGCGAATTCATTATTTCGATTGGGCTGTCGGTTAAGATGAAACGGGAAAATTTTTTCATTCTTTCCATCCACAATCAATCAATCAATCAATCATTGATTATTATTTTCTTTCATTTATTATCATTATCGATTTTATTGAGAAAAAAAAATTATCAACCAAATTTTCCCTCTTTGTATTTCGATCTCTTATTATCGATGCACACAATTCAATGTCTTGATAAATCAAATGTTTATATCTTCTGATTGAATTCATTTACCAAACACATACACACACTTATCTATCAATCTAATTACCTGTGTGTGTGTGTGTGTGTGTGTTTAAATTGGATATAAAGCAAATCATTGCTTTTTCAATTTGAATTTTGATGAAACAAAAAAAAAAGAATTGTTTGTTTGAACAACAATTTGATTCTCAAACCTCAATCCAAAATTTCTATTGTTTTGTTTT
Organism: Dermatophagoides farinae; assembly: GCF_024713945.1. Lineage (NCBI taxonomy): Eukaryota > Metazoa > Arthropoda > Arachnida > Sarcoptiformes > Pyroglyphidae > Dermatophagoides > Dermatophagoides farinae. The sequence goes on from NC_134678.1 coordinate 7,879,224, forward strand.
TTGTTTTCTTGATTCTTATGTTTGTGTTTTTTTTTTATTCAAACAACTTAAATTCAAATAGAAAAGAAAATTGAAAATTCAATTTTTGGTTATTATGTTGGCCTGTCAATTTTTTTTCCATTTTGATTTTCTATTCCCATCTATTTCAAGTTGCCGATTCTATTATTCAATTTATTTTTCATCATAGTTGTTTTTGTTTTTTCCAATCCTCCAATAACACTTTACATTTCTAATGAACAAAAAAGATTTTTTTCTCCTGATCATTCTTTTCATCAATTGAAAAAAAAATGAAGAAATGTCATTTGTATTTTAATGAATGTATATACACAAAATTGATATATCGCAGAAATGAATTGAGACAAAAAAAAAGTTTTAATTTTTTTTCTATAAAACACAAAAATACAAGCTGTTTTATTCCATGGAAAATATTCTCTATTTCTTTTTTTCTGGTTGCTACAAAAGTGTCATTGAAAGATTTTTTTTTTTTTTTTGAATTTCAAAATATTCATCCAAATTATTGACATTTTTGTTGTGAAATTCTCCAGAGAAATCATCGTAGTGAAAAAATCCATTGAATCAATATATGGATCAAACAAAATTATCAAACACACGCACACACACACACACACTACTTTTTTGTCTCAAATGCCCTGAATCAATCATTAATTCAATGGTTTTGTGTGTGTGTTTTTTTTGTATCATCATCATTCAGAGAGTAGAAAAAACATTTGAAACATTTTCCAAAATTTTATTTATTCATCTTTCTTCATTGGGTACATTTTAATTTCCACTCAATTGTGCGGGCAATGAGATGGAATTTTTTTTTCGTAATTATTTTCAGGTCGAATGAATGAAATGTGAAAATTTATTTCTTTGTTGTCGTTGTTGTTGTTTGCATATGAATAAAATAATGTACAAATCAATAACGAATGAACACACATTATTTGATAAACTTTTGTATGAATTTTTTTTCTCTCTTGATTTGAATGAAAATTGATTTTGGAACTATTTTTCGCCAACGGTAAAGAGGGAAAAGAATAATTTTTGAATATTTTTTTTTTGCTGTTTTGTTTTTTGTCTGACAAATGATGAATATTTAGTAGTTGGTAAAAAAAGAAGTGTGTTTCAATTAAAAAATTATTGAACATTCGTTGTCTTCATTTGTTTATCTGAAATGTTTTTTTACGTTATCTGATGATGATAATGACATTTTTTTTCTTGTTTGACAATTGTTCGAATCCCAAAACAGCAGCAATGTCATTATTATTGATAAAAGGAAAAAAATTTGTCATTGCTTCTGCTAGCTCCGGATATGATCAATATTTGTATCACATCTACCTATGTCTCTCTCTCTCTTGTTCCATGTTCACAATTTAATTAGTCTGCTTTTTGCAAATTGAATTTCAATTCGTTATTTATTTATTTATTCAACAAAAGCAAAAAAATTAAAATTTTCATAATTTCCATAATTGTAATTTAAATACCAATATTGAAATGGATGATATGATATGATGAAAAATGAGAAAATACGGGAGAGTTTTTTAAGCGTTTGTGAATTTAAATTGAAAACTATTATTATTTCAACGATTTATATAATTATGATGAATGAAATGGAATTTTTTTTTTGTAATGAAATGCATAATAATAGTAAGCAGTTAATGTATTTCCTTTCTGTTTCTTTTCATCATCATCAAACATATGTTGTTTTTATTGTTGTCGTTGATGTTTTAGATGCCGGTACAATTTGATTTGTACTAATAATAATAACACTGTTGTTTTCATTACCGCTACTGTTATTGTCGATGATTTCTTCATCATCACAATTGTTATTATTTACAATAAACGATTTAGTTTGTTGTTTTTGTACATTGTTAATGTCCTTTTGTTGTTGTTGTTGTAATGTTGACAATTGATGTTGTTGTGATTGTTTTATGCATTGATTTTTAACATCATTTTCTTTCTTATCATTATCATCATGTTTACAGCTAGTAATAATATTATCGGACATTATTGCAGCTGTTGTTGTAGTTGTTGTTGCTATTGATTTTGTTATATTCTTATTACGTAAAGATATTGAACGTAATTTATGAAATTTTCTACGATGTGTTTTTTTCATTCGATTATTATTATGATCATTGTTATTGTTTATACATGATGATGATGATGATCGACAGCCGGATATATCTGGATGATTATCATTATCATAACTGGAATTATTGACATTTCCGCTATTATCTTGATCAATCATAAGTTGTTGTTGTTTGATCATTTTTCTGATTTTGATTTTGTTTATTCTTTTGTTGTTGATTTTTCGTCGTTGTCGTTGTTGTTGTTGTTGTTGTTGCCATTGCTGTTGTTAATGTATTAATCGGTGTTGATGATGATGTTGTTGATGCAATACCGATGGTTACAACGCATCCACCACTGATTGTACCACCACCAGCACCAGCGCCAACGCTTCTGACGCCAACACCACTGCCACCAATGGGTATAAATTCACTTGTACGTCTTTTCATTAGAAATTGACGTCGTATTCTTGGACAACAACAACAACAAATGAATATAATCATTTTGGTTGCACCTTTACGAAAACTTTCATTTAGCCAACAATAGATGAATGGCTAAATTTTTTTTTCGATGAGAAAATAAAAACGAGAACAAAAGAAATTAATGTTGAATAACTTTAATATATAACAATAATAAGCTTAGTAAAAATTTGTTTAGATTAAATTTTTTTCCATCTATTTATTTCTCATTGAAAATAATGAGAAAACAAAAATAACGATGCTAAAAGACTGAAGAAAATAAATAAATAATTTTTTTCTCTCATAAAATATTCACCTGCACAATGGCTGTGCGTAAGTGTGTAATAAATCTCATATATAACTGCAAAAAATTACAAGTTTTATAAACTATTTTGATATATGAAATTATTGTTATGATTATCATTATCATTCATTTTCATTCAATGGATATATTGAATGGAAAGAATGAATTTATTCTACATTACTGCAAATACATTGAATTGAAAAGGAAACATTATTCTGTTGTTTGCTTGCTTGTTCCTTTCGCATAAAGTAGAGATAATTAATCAACTATATATTACAAAATATATAACACCACCACCGTTTCCTCATTTATATCGTAGTATCTCTTTTCGAGAAAACAAAAATCCAATTACATTAACCCTATATATGCTATAGAATCTTGTTTCTATTCAATATATTCTTATATATATGGTACATTCTGATGTGTAGTTTTTGTTCAAAATAAAATTGCATCTCATGAAATTTGATAAGTTTCTTTTGTTTTTTTTTTCTTCATTCGTTCATTCGATCGATTTCGTAAAAAAAAATATCAAATTGTCTTGTGTTTATCAAATTGATTGATTTTTATTTTCAATGCATTTGAATTGTAAACAAAAAAAAATAATTACATTTTGATTGACTGTTTCATTAATTGAAAATGATTCGATCTATGTTTTTTTGGTTTATTTTTGTTTTGTTTTTGTGTTTTCTCTCTTTCTCTATGCATACATGTCTGAAGAAATCCGGGTTGTGTATGTTTTGTATGTGAATAATTTCTTTTTTTTGGGATACTTGATCAAACCCAAATAATTCATTATTTACACAGGCACACACACACATACACAAACAAAATACTGACTTATTTAATTATGAATTGGTTTGTTGATGAATTATTCGATGTTATTTATGATATTTGAATTGAATCGATCGATAACGAACATAAATATATTATGAAATAAAGTCATATTCGAAAATTTCAAGTACCTATTTTTCTTGAAATTTTTTGTTCTTGTTTGTTTTTTATAAATAAAAATTTTTGTAATGATAATTACCAGGTTATTATTATTATTATTTAAATGACTTACATTCCAACAAACTGATGACATGGCAATCCAATGGCAGATGAGAAAAATATTAAAATTAGCAATGATAAGATGAAAATCGACCAACAGATGGTATAGATTTAATGGCATCCAACATATGCCAAACATTGCAACGATCAATATGAGCTACGTGTGTGTGTATGTGGAAGGATTTGAAAACGAAAAAGGGAGAGAAAAAAATTAGAAAAATATTTATTTATCATTCATCCATTGATTTGTAAAACAACAAGCAATTCAATCAATTGGAGTTTGTTGATTTAATTGAAAATATAGTCGATAGAAAAATGAATATATTCCATTCTTATTCCTTTTTTCTCGGACACGAAACTTTAAGAATAAAATGAGTTTGAGATTCGAATATTTTTTTTTTTGTTTTTTGATTCTTTACTTGGCAACAGCAGTTAACTATAACAAAAAAAAACAAATGGACATTAAAAACAGAATTCGTTCCATTTGTTTTTTTCGCCTAAATGGGTATATTTCGATGAAGGGAAAAATTTTTCAAATTCTACTCGAATCCTATATGTATAATTAATGGAATGATTAAATAAACTAATTTCTGTTTTGATTTGTTTATTCTGTTTGTGTGTGTGTGTGTGTGGTTTTTTCCACTATCATTGACTAATGAACTAATTAGTAAATCCAATCAAAAAAAAACTTGAATTCTTTATAATTGAAAAAGTAAGTCGAAAAATTTTCATTCGCAATACTGTTTCATCACAAATGTTTCTCTTTTTCACTTTCTCTTTAAGCGGATTAATCATTTGACATTTTCATGTTTCAGATTCGACAACAGTTTTGTTGTTTTTTTGTTAGTTATACTAAGGAAATGACCATTTTCTTTTTTGCTTGTTGTTGTTGTTCATTAAATTAACCACACAAGAAAACAACAACAATAACAACAATGAGCATTTTTGAATGATCGATGATGATGATGATGTGTGTGGTCGCACTAGAAACAACAAAAACATCCGGTTCAAGTGGTAACCTCATCATCATGTTTCTTTTTTTTGTTTCAAAGTTTTGTCCGGTTTTGGTTCATTGAAAAAGTGTGGTTGCAGATGTAGATGTAACAAAAATTTCGGTAATCCAGAAAAATGGTAAAACTTTTTCCCTTTTTTTGAATTCATCCACTTATCAAGATTATTCAATTCTGGATTCGGAGTTTTTTTTTGATTACATAAAAACAATATTTTTTCTTGTCCAAAAATTAATGTCAAATTTCATTTAAATGATTGTGTTGTCCATTCAAATTGATGTTTCAACAAGATTATTATTCGTGCAATCTGGATGTCAATTATTATTATCACAACATATCAGCATCAAATGTCACATCCATCAAACTGGATTTTTTTCAGATGTCATGTATATGAATAAAATGGAAAGGTTCCATATTCCAGATTTAATCAAGAGAACTCTAAATTTTTTTTCTTGCGATTACAATTATGATTTATTTCACCCTTTTTTTGTATCCTGCTGCTGTTGTTATTGATTGTCATTTGGGATTGTTTGCTTGCTTGCTGTGTTGTAGTTTTGTTGATGATGATCAGGTTTCACAGATTTTCGGTTGTTTAGTTATTGTTGTTGTTGGTTATAATATTAATAATTCTGTAACAACAACAACAACAACGACAAAATTTTAATCAAAATAAGAAATGATTGAGAAAGCTCGAGATTCGATACCCAATGAAACATGATCACCGGAATTAATTGAAATCGATTTATTCAATACTGTTTTTTTTCGTTACTTTCGTTTCTTTAGTTTTCATTTTTGCTCTGTCCATTCTCTTTTATCTTTTTTTTCATTTTATTTCATTTCAAGTCAATTTGATGAATTCATTCAAATTTTTCTAGAGGCATTACATCATCATATGAATTCTGGAGAATATTACTTTCAGTCTGAAAATTTTTTTCGAAATAAAATAAAATGAGAAAAAGTCAAAAAATTACAGAAATGTGATAGCGACCAATGTGTGTGTCTTTGATGTTGAAATTAGACGAGATTTTTTTTTCTCTCCTCTTTTTTTGTTTTCATTTTATTTCATTACATTTGACTGTATTTACTGTAAGAGAGAAAGAGATAAGATACATTCATTCATCTGTATGTTTGTGCTTTTATCGCAATTTTCAGATTTTTGTCTTAGTCAAAAAAAGTTTTTATCCTTTTCGTTCATTTTCCATATACTTTACTTAATAAGATGAAAATGTGAATGTGAATACCAACGAAAAATTCACAAACACAGTAGCTTGGACGACAATGACGATGAAATGATCAGAAATTGAAAAATCGTGATTTTTTCATTTCTTCTCATTATCCATTCTTATATTGTGAATCTTTTATTCACTCAAATCGATTCTCAAGTGAAAATGAAAATCTGACAACATTGTAAAAATTTGCATTGGAAATTTTTCTGATTTTAATCATCATTATCATCATCATTTATTCTAGATTCCACTCACTATTTCCGAAACTTTCATAGCATTTGGATGAAAAGAGAAAATTTTTATTCTTTCATTCCTACTCACTCCTCTCTGTGTCCATCTTATCTTTTCGAAATTATTATTATAATTCGGGTATTAGTTAGTTGTGGTATTGCATTTGGTTTCGTTTTTTTTTTATTTTTTGAAAATATGAATTTCATTTTTTCCGAAAAGTAGATTGTGAAAAAAAAACTTTTTATCCATTTCGTTTTATAACTCCTCCCTCGCAATTGTACTAATTCAAAAACAGATATTTCAACAAACTTGAAACGAAACCGAAAATAATTTTGTTCATTTTTTTTGATCAGAAAAAAATTATTAGTTAGAAGATTATAACCGTTCAATAAAAAAAAACATGTTTATCTTTGTAGCGAGAGAAAGAGAAAACAAACTTGACAGCAAACAACGCACAGGAACGAAATTGCTTTAGTTGAAAATTTTCAAAAAAAATTGATAGCAAAAATGAGAAATATAAACAAAAAAGTACAGAATCATTTCGATTATCTCGCACAATTCTTATCTTGCAAAAAATTCTATGAAATGAACATCGAGAGATATTCTTGAATTCTATTGAAACATTAAAAATTCATTAATGATCCATGAAGCGTAAGATTATTTTGGATTTTTTTTCAACTCTTAAACTCAACCATCGCATTTAGATTCGACATTCCGCGACAATGAAACTTGGCAATATAGTGAAGAAAAAAAATACAGTAGTTAAAAACGAACCAAAATTGGATAGGGATGATATACTTTTTCTTTTTTCTTTGTTGAATTTTTATATGAAAGTGATAACATCAAAGAAATAAAAAAAAAACTCTCAGTTCGTTCATTCTCTCGATATATTTGTTTCAATCAAACAAATTATTTTCATCATTTCATTTCGATTCTATTTGATTCCGGTTGATAATGATATAAAAAAAAAAAATTCTTCTCAGAATTGTCATTTCGATTTAATTCAATTCAATTATGATGTTGAATGAGTTTGTTACAATACAATTTCTTCAATGTAAAAAAAATGTCAACAACAACAATCACAATGACGCCGATCATCATTTAATTTATGAATGGTATACACATCCATCGGCACACAAATACAGAAAAAAATGAATTTTTATTTTTTGTCATCATCATCGTCACGATGATGATTTTTTTCTCTCCATACATTCTTTCAGACAATAATAATTACTATGAATGAATGTGAATTGTTGCAGAATTTGTTTCCAAATTTTTATAATCAACAACAACAGCAACAATCCATTTTTGTTGGTTCCATCATTAAATTTTTTTTTTCATTTTTTCGTACATACAATTCACACATAGAGACAAACAATGATTACATTTGTCATTCTCAATTGATTGATGGTTAACATTTAGAGTACACAGCAGCATTTGATAACCATCTTTTTCATTTTCATTTTCATCAAGTTTAGTGTTTGGACCATAGATGGAACAGACATTTTTTTCTGGGCTGGCCACATTATTTCATTTTATTCCATTTTTGAGATAAAATTGATTCGGTTGTTTCTGTTTTTTAAAGCTTCTGCTATTACTGTTGTTTATGATTGGTTTCATTTTCTTTTTTGGCGTGGATAATGTTTGTGTGTGACCAAAAAACATTATTATCATTAGGATTTTTTTGTTGTTGTTGAAGACTTTTTCATATCATTTTCATTGTGGATGGCTGCATATAATCGATGGGAAATTTTTTTTTTTTCATAAAAAAACAAATTTTTTCTTCTAACCAATCACTAGTTCCAGAATGTTGAATATATCCTGGCATTACAGTTACATCATTCGTTTTTTTTATTGAAATTGTTGTTCGATTATTAGGCTAAATTGTGGTGAATGGACATGAATTTCGTGTCTCTATGTGTCTTTTGTAATGTTCACACTTATATAATATCGATGAAAAATCAATAATCGAAACAATGTTTCGATTACAGATTCCACAAAACAAAATAATCAATATAGTTCAATGATAAATCGATTGACCATCAATTTCTTCTCCCTTGATCTCAAAATCGTTTATCATCATCATCATCATCAATTTTGATGATTGTTTTGAAATTTCTTTATCTCTCTTTCTCGCTTTCTGTCCAATGTTTTCATTCAAAAAATAAATTTATTCAATTTGATTCGATTTTTTTTATTCACATTTTGATTGAAAATTCATAATTCTTTTTTTGGAAATTGACATTGTTTGTTTGTCTAGACTCTAGAGAAAGAAGAAGAATATCATTCAATATGATTTATGGAATTTGATTATTTTTTTTTTGTTTCATTCGTTTAAAATTTAATTGATTCGCAGAAATATTTTCTCGTCATTTCAAAGAATGTGAAATAATAATTGTCCACATTTGTCAAATCAATTGGAATTTTTTTTTCGTTGATAAATTCCCGATATTTTTTCACAATTTCCCTTCATTTGTTATTGGTAGTCGTCCATATTTGTTCATTTTTCAATGATAATCATCATTTCTTGTTTTGCACCGAAAAAAAATGAAATTTTCGGTGCAAAAGAAAAAAAAAATATTCTAGCCATTCCCTAGAACATGTCGTGCTAAACAACAAAAACAACAGCGACATTCTTTTTTTTTGGAAATTGTTTTCTTTTTTTTCGAACTATAAATCTTTCGCGTACATCCCTAGTACATTTTCCAGTTAATTTTAAACGATTTAATGACTTTTTTTCACAACAATCATTCAAAAGATTAACTTTTGATGTGAAAAGTCAATTTTCCATTTTGTTTTTTTTTCTTGTTTATTTTGACATGAAACACATCCTTGCTATGTAATTTTGGGTAAATTCTATTCATTCTTTTTTTTATATTTAGAATCAAAATCTAAAAAAAAAATTCATTCATTCCATTGATTCAATGATGATGATGTAACGAACGATCCATTCACATAATGGATCTATGCATGAAGTCAATGATGGCGATCACCATCATTATGATCATTAGACACACAAGAAAATTTTCATCAAAATTTTTGGGTGTGGCAATGTCATCATTTACAGGATGCATTTATTTGCACTTGAAAACTTTTTTGATAGAAAATAAATTTTCATAATAATATGCTGTGTGTGTGTGTGTTTGTTTGTTTGTTTGTTTGTCCAAATGGTGATTCAAATGATTTCTGTTTGTATAGATTTATTCAAATGTTTAATTTACTCTATAATACCATTACTACCAAGATTGTAATCCAAATATAACAAGATGAAATTGACTTTGAAATTAAAAAAAATTCCAATTGATTCTTATCATTGGCTTTTTCTAGTGAACAATTCCATCCATCGTATCTATGTCGGTCTTTTTTTCTGCTCAAAGTTCTTTATCCGATGATGATGATGATGAAAATGTTCCACAAAAAAACACTTAATAATTTATCAAAGGAAAAGAATGATTGATTTTCTTTTCTTTTTTTTCGTTGTTGTTGCTGAATGATTTTGGTACACCGATACTGATGATGATTAGAATTCAGAGAATTTTGAATTCAAATCGGATTCATACAATTATCGATTTCATTTCATCTTGTTGTTGTTGTTGTTGTTGTTATCTAGGATTATCTTCATTATTCTCTTCATTCATTCATTTATTCATTTTTTGCACAAATTTTTTTTCCATTATTTTCAGCTTATCTAAGATTATTATTGGGGTGTATATTTCGTTTCGTAAAAGATATATTCAATAATAAAATGATTGCTTAATTAGTTTCGAGAATTACTTGTTCGTTATCTCTCTAAATATATACTATCGATCATTAACAATTGATGAAATAAAAAATCCCATTTCCGGTTTCTATATTTGTTGCAGAATATTTTTTTCGAGGATTAGGCAAACATCGCGATCGATTGTTTCGTTGTTTGCCTTGGCGCCACAAACGCACATATATCATATACGAAATAATAAAGGAATATTTATATTTATATTTTTCATCATGATTGACTGATTGATCGATGATCATGATGATCATCATCATGTATCCATGTTTCATTCGTTTCTCTCGTTCTCTCTATCTCTCTCGGCATAATAATGAATTCCAAAGAAATTTTTCTCTTCTTTTTTCATGGAATTCTTGATGTGTATGAATATTGGATGATAATAATCAACACACGCACACACACCAACTGATCCTGACCATTTATATATTTTTAGATGCAGAAAAAAAACGGAAACGTATATATAAAATAAATAAATTTCAAAATTTTATCCAGTTTTTTTTTTGTTTTCATCGTTGTATATAGATATGTTTGTTTTTCAATGTCCGTGTTTGTGTGTTTATGTTTATCTTTCTTTTTATATGTAAATGTTGAAATAGGTATTGGAATTTAATTTTTTGAATTTCCGATATGATCGAAAAAAAGTGGAAGAAAAAAATGTTTACTTTTTTTCAACCCCGATATGATAAATATTCAAAATAGAATGTCAATAACAAAAATAAAAAAATTTTGCAGTTGAAAAATTATAGAAAAAAAATTTCAAGTTTGACGTTGGCATTATTGGTGATATGGTGTAGGACGAACGGACAAAAATGCTTGAAGCCAATTTTCATTTTTTCAAAAACATAACATCATCATTAGATTGATTTGATCATCATTTTTTTCTCATTTTCACTCTTCAATTATTGAGAAATAATTTATTCAGTTTTTTTTTGATGGTTTTAGCCATCGAATGATTAATCGTTTTATGTTTTCTTCGTAATGTTGTCATCAAAAACTAATAGTTTCCGTTTAGTTTTTTTTTCTGGTTAAAGAGTTTGTTCTTTTTTCTGTCATTTGTTTTGTTTACTTTGTCTATTTTTTTTTGGTCATCGTTGTTATTTTTTTATTTCAACATCATCATCATCATCATCATGAATAAATGAATGAATGAACCAAACGCAACTCTATGTTGATATAAAAAATGAGTCTTGTTCATTTACTATAGTAATTCGAGAGCAAACACACATACACACACAGAGTGAAACAATGAAAGAAACAATAACAAACAAACAAAAGAATTGAATTGAATTTTGAATGAAGAGAAGAGAAAATTAAAACAATGTGATGATTAATCATTCATCAATCATTTCGGGTAAGTGTGTGTGTTTATGTGTGGCCACAATCAATAACAATAACAAAAACGACAGAATCAAGAATCAATAGCGCAAAAACTACTATATATACATAATGATAGTAGTCATAGTCATATATAAATGAACCATACATCGAATGTTAATATATTGAAAATGTGAATGAAAAAAAAAACTGAATGTGAAATGTAATTGAATTGAGCTAACAATTCTTTAAATCCAAACGGTTGACATGTTGAAATATCATATTTTTTTCATATATTTTTCAATAAAATTTTTTTCTTCAAATTTATTTTAATTTTCTGACTTGCTTTCAGAATCTGTTTGTTGTTGAAGGATTTATTCATTTTATTTTGCATGAAATTCAAGAAAAAAAAACAATATGAATCACGCACACGTAAAATGCTGACAGTTTTTTTTTTCGTTTCGGATGAGTTTTTTTTTTGTTGCTTGCTTCATGTTGATTCACTCACTGACTATAAAAGTGTTGTTGTTTCATCATTGTTTCTACAGCCGCAAAAAAATCTTTACTTTTTAATAGTAAAATGAATTCTTCCTGTTTTTTTTAAAAAAACCGCTATGAATAATTTTTCTTTTGATATTTTCCATCACCATCATCATCAACATCATCATCATCATCATTCATGTATTTCATAATTCTTGAAAAAAGATAAAATATTCTAACCCATTTTTTTCCTCTCTCTTTTTTGGTTCTATACCCATTTCATACATTACATTTTATCGTGAATTTTACTTTTTACAGCCAACAAAAAAAAATTATGCAAACAAATCAAGGTCTCGTTAATAATAAACTACAAGTTTATCTCTCTCTCTCTCTCTCTCTCTCTTTCTGTTTGTGTGTTCATCATTAGAGTTACGGTTTTTGACATGCAATGTGGATAATAATTTATAATTTTTATTTTTTTCAACTTTTATTCTTGTTTTTCGTGGTGATCAGGGGTAAAAGGATAAAATTTCTGAACATATCTCTCTCTCTTTGTGAGTGTTGTTGGTATTTTTTTCATTCATTATGTTTCAAACACACACACACACCCATCCACACACCCAACGCGCTCATTAGAGTGGATATATGGAGAAAAGAAAAGAAAAAAAAAGTTTTGTCGTTTTTTTTCGCTTGGTTAGCTGTTTGTTTTTTTTTCTGTCTTCTGGATATTATGTCCATTCACAGACACACACACGATTGTTTTTGTTGTTTTTTGTTGTCGACAAAAAAATTCTGTTGCGAGATCAATGAAAATAATGTCGATGTTGTGTGTGTGCAACATGATATTCAGGTCAAATACATCACCACTGTTCTCATGGGTGATTTTTTCTTCTCTAGATTTTCAATGACAAATAGCAAAGAATTTTTTTTTCTGTTTGTTGATGTGCATTTTGAGATCAATCTCCATCTATCCATCTATTGCATCTCGTGTCAATATATAATTAAATTATCTCTCTCTCACTCTCTCGTTTTTTTTTTTTTTTTTTTTTTTTTGATGGAATTGAAAATCGAATTTATTTGGTTTTTTTTCATTCGATTTCGACTATTTCTTGATTAACATCGTATTCGTTTCGTTATTTTTTTCTAGTTTATTCAATAATTAAGATGTTTGCTTTTTTTAGATGATGATTCTAAGAATAAGAATGAAAAAAAATGATCAAATGACCTATGGGCATGAATTTTTCATTATAAAGTTTAAAAATGAAAAATTTAGTAATGAAATTGTGTGTTTGTGTTTGATGTGAACAATTTTTTTTGTCGTTTCGTTTGATTACTTGAAATTTGTTTTGAACGAAAAAATTTTTTTTTCTATTTCGAATTTTTTCTCACATTCTTGCCCTTATTCGTTTTTTGAGATTTGAATAAAGTTATTCTGCTTGCTTACTGTTATTCATTTCTTATCAAGATTGTTTATTTTTTTTCGCTTCTTTTCCAATTAATTTCATTAAATTCAGAAAATTTTCCAATTTTTTCCACTTTAAAAAACGAGTGAAATGAGATTTTTTTTTATTTTTCCGGCCGGTTTCCAGCCACACATATAACACCAATTATATAAAATTGTTGTTGAACAACAACAACAACAGCAACAGCAGTAGTAAAAAAAAAACATCCGAGAAACTCAAATAACTCAAAATGAAATGAAATTTAATATCAAGAAAATATTTTGAGCATTTGCTTCGTTTGTGTTTGATGTCTACTGTTGCAATGATGGTTAAATGATGAAAAATGATAATAAATTAGAATCATTTTTTCATTCTCTATTTCCGTAGAATAGAATTTGTCTTTCTCTCTTGTTCGTTGTGTATGGAAAAACATTTTTTGTTTGTTTGTTTGTTTGGTTACAAATCGATTTTTTATGCTTATAACTAATAAGAAAATGAAAATGATTATCTTATTATTTATATCATCATCATCATCATCACATACACCAATACGCATAAAGCTTGTAGAATTAGTATTTTTCTTGCATTCCGTGTTTCATTCTTTTCATGCATGAGAAATGATTATGATGATGATGTTGTTGATAATGATGTTGTTTACGGAAAAATACAAATGGCCTTAAATATAACTAATGATGAATAGTAGTAACCCAACAAGAAAATATTTATGTAATAATATTGATTATTACAGATTATTATTATTATTGTGTATTGAATATTGAATTTTGGAAATTGTTTGTCTGCAGACTCACGCTCACCATAGCCAAACGTCTACGACGAGCTGAATCCTGTTCCATACGACGTTGGCTATTAGCTTTTTGGGCAATACGACCTTGTTTTGCAACGACTAGTCCAATTTTTATATATAAAACACAGATGAGTCCCAATGGTATTCTATAATGATGTAAAAAACGAGATAGAAAAAAAAGAAAGAGAAAAAAAATTATTATAGAAAATAAATTTGTTGAAAAGAAAAAAAAAGTGCAATCAGTATTTTGTTGAAAATTATAAACAGAAAAATTTTGCGACTGATGAGTGAGTGTTTGTTTGGATTGGATTAGAATTTCAAATTATTTTTGTCGATAGAAGAAAAACTACCAGTCTTTTTTATTTATATTTCTGTCTGTGTGTACAATGTAAATATGAATTTCGATTTTATTTCGAAAAATTGAAAATGACTTGCAATAAGATTGAATCAGATTTCAATCATCATTGTCATGATTGTTGTTGTTTTGTCAGAGAATTTTTTTTTAAGTTTCTCAATTTCTTCCGAATCAATCATTTGTTGTTGTCCGAAATCCAAAGTGCTATTGGTTTGGCATTTGGCATTCACCCGATAAAAAAAATCAAACAATAGTGGTAATGATGATGATGTTAGTCATCATTAAATTTTAACAATTTTTTTTCTTTCTTTGTAAAATAGAAAAAAAAATTTCTTTTTCTTTTGCTTTTTAATGATGTTTGGTGGTGATAATGATGACAATTATTAATTCTTTGCACACATCTATCTTATTATATAAATGTCATTTCTGTATTCTATCCGATAATAGTGAATGATACGATTAAGAATGATCGCTGAAATAACTTGAGGCTAAAGAATAAAATGGATATGGATCCGATACAAAATTCTTTAGTCGGAATAATAGAAGAAAAAAAATCCTGGTTATAAGATAAAGGCCATATCATTGGAACTTGGATAGGAAACGAATTTCACGTTTCCAAGTTTCATATCTGCATAATAATGTTGCTGTCCTTTCATCTGTCGATCGATCGATCGATCGATCAAGACCTTTAGGGGTTTCACGATTCAAGGTTTTTTTTTACTTTTTCTATTTTCTATCCTTCAATGGAAAAAATGTGTCTCAATATTAGCCGAACCAAATAGAAAAAATCGAATATTCAATTTGATTTGTCTACATCCATCATATAATCACATAGGATGATGATAGCCATTTTTCGTTGTTGTTGTTGATTTATATATATTTTACATAAAAATAAATATTTGTAATTCCGCTATTTGGTTAAACGACGACGACGACGAAAATAAATCAGATATATAGAATCATTTTTTTTCTGTGTAATAACGTTATTATTGATAGTCGGTGGTCGTCGTTTAAGGAAATTATTGAATATCTAAATCGAAATTCCAAATAAATGAATGAAAAAAGTTTGCTATCTCGCATATGATGATTATCCTTATTGACCTTATTGATTCTTCACGAATATTTTATTTTATTTTTTTTTTTGCATAAGATTTTTACTGGCTATTAGAAAAGATTGCCCGAATTCTGAATCGAAAAACAGACACACACGATCGAAGATTTTTTCCATTTGCACACACGAAATTACAATATATTGATTTTTTTCTCCTTGTTTCTTTGTTTGTTAAATAATATATGTTTCAGAATTCTGAAACTTTTTTTTATATATTCCCAAATGTGTGATGTAAGTGTGTGTAAAGAGCCAATGAGCATCTTCATTATTCTGTTGATGACGATGATGATGATAATGATGGTTTTTGTGGTTTTTTTTTCGTTGAAGAATTTTTCAATTACAATTAAAACCACAACCACCACCACCACCACACCACATAAACTGATTTTGTTTCTATTAATTTCTTTCTTGAGACAAAAATCATTAAAAAACACGCAAACTATGAATCGAATTCTCTATTTATGTATGTGTGTGTGTGTGTGTGTGTAAATAAAGTTTATTCATTCAATCAGCCAATCAAACACGCAAACAGAATCTTGGTATTGAAGAAAACAGAATATGTGATTCGATTTTTTTTATTCGTTCCTTCTTTTTTTCACTTATTTGATCGGATGAATCAATCTTTATGTTTTTTTCCATCGTCATCGTCGTCATCATCATCATATTAGGTTTTGAAGGAAAATTGAATTCCCTCTCTCATTGGTTCGTTCGTTTATTGTTTGTTTTTTGCATCATATAAGATTTCGGTTTCTTTATTCGCAGAAAAAACTATTCTCATTTTTTTCTTGGTCTAGCTATGACGACGTGATAATAATGGAACGATTGATCGGTCGATTTTCGACTAAAAATTCACTCATTCACTTTTACACACTAGGGTTATATTTTCTTTTCTTTCTGGTAGCTTGAAAGTTCAGGAAATCAATATTTTCATTCATTATTTCGTGGGTGTTTTTTGTCACTTTCTTGCTTCATTCATTCATCAGAACACATCGTCATCGTCATGCCTTTATTTTTTGTCATTTGTTTTTTGGTTATTTTTTTTTGGTCTTACTCATTCTCTTTTTCTTGGTTGTTGTTGTTGTTGTTGTTGAAAGCAAAAAAAAAACTTGTTTGTTCATTATTCTATTGATATATCGGTATCAGCAACGATGTTGTCGTTGTTGACATTCTCTTTTCATTCACCATGATTTCACAGATTCATTTTTTTTCGTTTTGTTTGTTTCATTAATATATTTATGCTACAAAGTTCTATCATAGTTGTAGAATATTCCAAGTTTATTCATTTTTTTCTTTTGATCATCAACAATATTTGCATGTTACACATACACACAAATGTAATGATATTTATTTATATGAATGATTTTTTTTTTTTTTTTGGTTTTGTTTCCTTCATCCTCGTCATCAATTAATGTTTGAAAATGATATGCAAGCAGACACATATTTGTATATTTGTGTAGAATGAATGAATGAATGACTGGTTTTGACACTGCTGCTGCTTGTGTAGTCATCATCAAATCAATGTAAGAAACATTCGATGGTTTGTGCGTATGTGTGTGTTGCAAAGGAATATGAGAGATCCATTTTTTTTTTCATTGCTTGAATCTTATTGAATCGTTTTTTCTGTTTTAAGCCATCAATTGTGAATTGAAAATCTTTTTTTTCAATTTCCTTTTTTTTCTACTTGGATCTTTAATCATAAATAATCTTTTTGGTTGTTGTTTTTTTTTATTGGCTTGATATCGATTGTCATTGGATGTTTGAGTGTGTGTTTTTACGATAATGAGAAACGAAAAAATTTGTTACAAATTTTTCACCTGGGATTTTTTCAAATTTTTTTTCATCATGATTTGTATCTCTTTTGTGTGTGTGTTATTATTACACATCCGAGAGTTGGTGAAAGAATAATTGAAATTTTTTTTGTTCGAGTTTACTGGATTTATTTCAATGATTATTCTATCACTTGATTCCATTCAGGTGTCTTTGTGTGTGTGTGTGTGTGCATTCTATTGGAATAAAAACGAATCAACAGCAAAAAAAGTGTAAAATTAAATATTGTTTTCGAAGAAGAAAAATCATAAGTGGTGGTAGAGTGGAATTTGATTCCATATTTGAAACATGAAAAAATGGATCAGAACAAAAAAAAAGAAATAAAAGAGAACTTTGAACCAAACGAGAAAAAAAAACGCTGAAACCACAATCCTTATGATTATGATTGGCGTGTGTCTGTCTGTTTGTGTGTGTGTATGTGTGTGTGTTTGATATGAATGAATGACTGAAAATGTCACACGCACATACTCTCAAACCATCATCATCATCATCGTGGTTATTATTAAATGATTATGTTGATCACATTACATAATACGATCACATAAAAAAGTTTTTTTTTCTTTTTGGGGAGTTTAATATTGGGAATGACATGTTTTTTGAGAACAAAATTGACAAAACGAATTATGGGTTAAATCATCATCATCATCATCATTATTCGATTGTCATCGAGTTGAAATATTTTTTCGAGTTGTAAAGTGGTAGCAGTAGTAGCTGGTTATATGGTTGTAACCTGAGCTTTCTCTCTCTCTCTCTCTCACCCTGTTTCTCTTGGTTGAACCTTGTTATTATTATTATTAATGACATGTGTGCCTCTTACAAATATCAAAAAAAAAAATTTTCATGTCTTTCAAAAGAAAAAAAAATGGAGATCTTTATTTCTTTCGATTAATTCAGCCAGCCAGCCAACCAACAGATACATGAAATCGATATTCGATTGTTTTTTGTGTTCACTTGAACAATACATACATGTACAACATGATTTTTTTGTTTTCGGCAATTTTTTCTGGGCGGAATTTTTTTTGTTGTTGTTGTTATTGTTGCTGTTTCATTCAAAAAGTTTCCTTATCTTTTCATATATCATTCTCTCGAATATAGATATAGATGAAATGTTTAACATTTAAATTCAACGACAATTTTTTTTTTTTTTTTTTGAATGATAATGATATTATAATTTATGCGTATTATCGGAAACGAATGAAAAAAAAAATGGAAAAGTTTTTTTTCGACGTTTCGTTTTTTTTCGTTTTTCAAATCAAATCAAATGAGTAAAAATGAAAAAATTATTGAATGAAAGATGTCATATGTGTGGATGATGAAAAAATCTAAAAAAAAAAAACATAACCAGATTAAAGTTGTTGTTGTCAATTAAATTATATAATCAAATTTTCAATCTTTGTTGCTACAATAATACCCGAGATACCCGCTCAAAAAACATACACACACACACACACAGACACAACACTAAGGTATGTACCATCTGTGGGTGTATAATAAAATAAAATCAAAAATGAAAGATCGAAAAAAAAACTTTCAATTCGTATACGAGAAATAGATAATAAAATTGATTTGATTTGAAAGTTTCTATGCTCTTTGTGTGCACATTTTGACATCCATTATATATAATAAGAATGCTGGAATCTTTTCTCATTTTTTTTATGGCTTAACTTTTATTGAAAATGATGATGCAATGTTAATAATATCATCATTCGTATACCGAAAAAACAAATAAGCAATGATGACCCAATATAATGTCATCATCATCATCATCATCATTGACTATTTGAATCTTATTGTAGTTGTTGTTATAGTTACACATTTAGATTTATAAATCTATAGAAGCAGATTCTGTTCTAAAAACATTCGTTGTTGTTGTTGTTTTTATTGTTGATGTCTAAATTATAATTGCAAGAAAAAAATTATGAAAATCTTCATCATTATCATAATGAATCAGAATCATTTCTTCAGGTCCATAGAGACCATTCCATACATTCATTGATTCATTGTCCGAATTGTATTTGATTTGGCAATAATTATAGCTTTGAAATATGACCGAAATTTTTTGACATTATAATATTGAATTACAAATTTCTGATCACATTGATGATTATATCTAAGTTCATATCTAAAAAGTTTGAATTATAATAATGATGATGATGATTAATTTTAATTGATTGATTGATCGATGAAGAATGTACATTTGCATTTTCTAGCAAACTAGAAAACAATATATAATCCACGTACCAATGAATTACCAACATGATCTTGGACATGTAACAACGACTACAACAACAAGTTGACTTATTTTGAAAGTTTAATTTTTTATTTCGTTTGAAACAAAAAAAAAACAGAATAATTCTTTTGAACTGAAACAAGAATTTCAATTTTTTTTTTGTTTGTTGTTGTTGCCAAGAGGAAAACTAATCCCAACGAAATTCCATTCTGGAACAAACAAACAAATATATACCTGTGCCTAGTATTAACTCTTTTTTTCAACAAGCGAAAAAAAATGTTGTTGCACAACATTTTTTTTTGTTGATGTGTCACAATAATAATTATAAAATATTTCGTTGAAATGGTGATTCAAAAAAAGTTGAAAAGTGAAATAAACGAATATACTTTACAGTTGACTTGATGTTTTTGTTTTTTCATTAACAACGACTACAATGATAATAACTCTAAATTAAAAAAATAAATAAATTCTTGTTTTATTTTCTACGAATATCCAACATATGTATTAGTGTTTCATTAAACAAAAAACAACCGTAGGTTTATTTTTTTCAGCTTAGTTTTTGTGTTTTGTTACGAATAATAAATGACTAACTACTAACACAAAAACACAAAATAAGCAAATATTTGGCCTATCTCGATGTTGTTTTTATTATTTTTTTTCCTGTTGTTTGTTAATGGGATGATGAGCGATGTCCATTATTTCTCTCTAATTAAGACCATCATTATCACATGTTTGTGGACAACAACAACAACAACAAAAGATAAATAAATCAGGCAAACAATAACAACAAAATTAACCAAGATAAAAGATTCAAGTTTGTTTTTTTTCAATACTTACAAATATTGTGTTAAAAATGCTTCAACTGAAAGTGTTAAACGTAGATTGAAATCAACTTGTGGATATTCAGCACGACATCTAATGTATGTACGATTCTGATAAGGCACATAAACAATTTGATTAAACATTGAATGTGGTGTGGCCAGCAAACCAGCTAATAACCAAACAATTGTCATTATAATGCAAAGACAAAATGAACCATGTAATATTAATGGATGATAGAATATTGTATTGGATGAATGGTTACCAATACCACCGGTATTAGCCATTGATGAACGAAAATGAGTCGATGTCGATGTTGATGATGAGGATGATTTTGATATTGCACTTGTTACAGTCATATAACGATGAACAGCTATGACACCCATCGTAAATGTTGATACATACACACACATAACTTGTATAAATGGTACTAATTTACAAAATAATGATGGAAATGGATAGTTCATGTATATAAAACGTGTAACATTGAATGGTATATTCAATGTTGTTGTCAATAAATCTGCGACGGCTAGCCAAGCAATCAGTATATTTGTCGTGGTTTGTAGTTTCTTTTTGGTTAATATCATTTTCAATACTAATGAATTGCCACATAATGATATTAAAATAATCAATGAATATGCGATTATTGTTATTAAATGACGATAAAAATCTTCATCTTCAGTTGTAGCTGTAGTGGACGATGATGATGATGATGATGATGTTTGTCCATTTGTTGATGCTGCTGCAGCGGCTGCTGCAATACGACTTGATATTGGTGATGGTGGTTGTTGTTGTAGGATTGGAAATTGAAATATTTCTCCTCCTGTTGTTGTTGTTGTTGTGGATTTTGTTGTCGATAATGTTTGATTATTAATAATTGTTTGATTAATTAAATTATTGGCAATTTTTTCAAAAAATGTCTTTGCCACTTCATTTGCAATCATTTGGGAATCGTTATTGTCTAAGGAAATATTTTCTTTCTGAAATGCTAACCATATGGCACGTGATAATAATAAGGCTGTTGATGATGTGGATGTTGAGGAATTATTTCCATCATCATCATTATTCTGTGTATTCAAAATATTGAATTCATTTCGATCATCGATTATTGATTGTATGGTTGTTGTTGTAAAAAACATTTGATTTGTGTCGATAAATAAATGACTTTTATCATCATCGACAGCACTAGTAGTAGTAATAGCCATGATCAGCTGTTTTTTATCTATTTTAAAATTGAGAAAAAAAGAAAAAAATGAATTGATCATTTTAAATTTGACGAAATTGATGACAATCGATATAACAAAAAAAAAAACTCAAATATAAAACTTTAAAAGCATTGAACAAAAAAAAACATGATGATCATCAAAAAAAAAATTCAATTTTTTCATTCATCTGTGATGATATCCATCCTATACATAAGCTCTTTCAATTGAATTAAATTGAATTTAAAAACAAACAATGATGTGTTTGGCAAGATCTCCTTCGCTCACTTTTTTTCATTCAATTTTTTTCCATTTTCAACAATAAATTGTTGTAATGAACTTTCAGTGAATTTATTTTTTTTTTCATTTGAAAAAAAACTTGATAACAATTGAATTCTCTAAAATGGATGATTCATGTGTGTGTGTGTGTGTGTGGATCTTGTTTCAACCGACTTTCACTCTTTTTCTCTATATCTCCCAAAAGATTTCATGAAATTTTAGCTCGTTCATTATTGATTGGCCATGTGAAGAAGAAGATGAACGAACAAACGAACCAAACACACACACAGACACAACTAGATAGGAATTTTGTGCTACCGAAAAAAAAACGCAACAATTCTTTTTAGTTTTCTGAATATTCTTGTTCTTTCTCACTGTTTTCAGTTTATTGAATTTTGTTTAATCTATCATTATTATTAATCTCCATTAGGATTTGTGTTTGTTTAAACGAATGAATGCTTTAAAATTAATTCCTTTTCACATAATAACATAATATATTGAATCTAAATCTCAATGAAATTGTTTTTGTGATTGGTGGATTTTTTTTCTGGCTCCATTTCTCTCGCTCCCTGAAATTTCTTTTTCAATTAATCAATTTAGCAGCCAAAAAAAACCGTTTAGGTTGATTGAATTTTGTTGAAAATTCATCGCTTTTGCTCGTTTTGTGTTTCGAAATAAAAATTTTGGATTATCATTCACAAACACAATCACAGGCAAAATGAAAAACCAGTAGAGCAATCATCATCCATTACTTATTGAACTGATTTTTTTTCCTCTTTCTTCAAACAATATTTCGTGTGTGTGCGTTTATTGTCATTGCAATTTGTCTTTACATAATTTATTTGTTTGTTTTTATTCATCAAGGTCAAAATTCTCAATTTTTTGGTTGTTTTTGGCTTGTTGTTGTTCTTTTTTCAAATAATAAAAATTATTAACAATTTTTTCCACTTTTTTTCACTTTACAAAATTGATTCAAACACATCACTCATCGGAGAAAAAACTTTTTCTTTCCTCAGATGTTTGACAAATATTAAAACCTATCGATATCAATAAATTGCTGTTGTTGTTGTTGTTGTTCATTGAATTCAAAAGTGATTGAAAAGGAGAAAATCTAATTATAATTTGATGCAACAATCAATCTTCTTTTTCTTGTTATTGAAAGAAAAGTTTCAACATTTTCTTAACTTACTTGAAACTGAAAATAACAATGACAACAACAACAACAATAGCAAACAACAGCGACAGATAATATCTCACATGGTAGAAAAAAAAACTCATTTTGTCAATTGAAAATCGAAAATTGAATTGAATTTGAAATTTGAAAAAAAATAAAAACAAAACAAAAAAAAAGAAATTTGAACCATTACCTGCAATAGCAGAAAAACAATGAAAGATTTTTTTGTTTTTTTTTTGTTTTTGTTCAAGTTTAAGTTTTTCATTGATATTGGTATAGACAAAAATGATCACGATGAATTTCAACACGCACGTATTTCAATTTAGATTTCGGAAATTTCAAAAATACTCTGGTTTCACTAGACAAAACACGATTTTTTCGTTCTTTTTTTAGAAAAAAAAACGGAAACTTTTCATTCTGTTTACTGGTCAATTCGATTTTTTTACTTTCATTCTTCCATTTTCTATGACCTCTAAATTTTCTAGTTTTTTTCGATCGATTCGTTTTAGTTTAGATAGTAGTAACATTCATCAATCATCAAAGTGGTGGCTGAAACAAAAAGAAAACTGAAAAACATTTTCGACTGTGAAACCAACTTTTTTTTTCTGCAACCCACTATTGTCGAAAACAACAACAGCAACAACAGCAAAAAAAAATTACCGGATACCATTGGAATTAACCGGAGGGACAATTTCGATTCATTCATTTATTCATATCATTAGTGTTCACGTCAACGAATATTTGTTTCGTAGAATAATAATCATTATTTTTATCCATCCATTTATGATGGATGAAAATCCGGATGTGATTTTTGTGTTTGTGCGTGTGTGTGTGTGTGTTGGTGACATTTTTCTTCCGTTTCTTTTTTCATGAACAGAATTTCTCTATTATTCATTCCATTATTTTTTCTCACGCTGTTTATGTGCATTTGCATGATTTAATGATTCTGTTTTATTATTTCACAAGAAAGTTCAAGATTCACAATTTCTAGTATGGTATTTTGTGCATATGTGTGTTGAAAACTACAATTGGAAAACAGAGAACGAAAAAAATCAAGAATCGGTTGAATAATTCAGCCATGTCAAACACACACACATGCACACTTGTTTTAACCTTTTTTCGTACATTTTTGATGTTGTCGTTGTTTTTCGTTTATATTTTCATAAAACACGTGTTTATGATTTCGTATGTGAAATGTAATCTGAATGTAATTTGTGTTATTTAAACCAATTCATTACAGAAAAACAAAATTCCGATTAAATTGGAATTCCAATTTCGAGTGATTAGTGTCTTGATTTGTTCCGATAAAAATAAATCAAATCAACGAAAAACAAAAAAAGTTAAAGAATCTTTATTTTTCTCATTCAGACCTGGATTACTAAAATAGATCGATAATAATTGTGTTTGTTTGTTCGTTTGATTACGACAATGGCAATCATTATGATCATCATCAATTGTTATTGTGGTCGCTGATGTGATATCATCGATATCGTCAAAAACATGAAGAAAAACATGTTAAGTGATGTTTAATTTGACTTTTCTTTTCTTTTTTTTTTGTTGCGTAGAAAACGAAAGAATTATGAAAGAGAGGTGAAAAGAAAAAACGAATTTCATCATATATTATTGTCTGATTGTATAGAATATTGTATGAGAAGGAATGAGAGAAAAGAAAATGAAAAGAAATTAACACGAAAAGTCCATTTCGAAATCTTTCGTTCCTTTTGGTAAAAATGCAAAGAGAATGTCATTATCATTATATTACAACACAATGTGAAAATATTTAGGGTACTGAATAATAAAAAACATACATTGACCAAACACTAAATAAATGAATGTATCTAATGTTTCGTGTATTGTGGATCAATCATCCAAATGATGATGTATATGATGATGTTTTTGTTGTTGTTGTTGTTGACAATCATACTTTTTTTTCGTTGTCGTTTATTTCCATTTGGTTTTTTTTGATTTTCTTGGATTTTTTTTTTTTTTCTCTTTTTTTGCATTGATGATATTTGATTGCCTATAATGACTATGATGATGGTGATGATGATTATCAAAAACATTTTGGATATGGAATTCATCTATTTAGGTTTCAAAAAACGTTTCTTATATACAGTAAAGTCATTACTATAATGGGTAAGATATATAAATTAATAATAATTTGCAATATTTTTTTTCTCTTGTACAAATATACCAAATATTTGATTATGATCATGATCATGATCATGATTGTGATGATGATGATGATGACGGAAATGAAATAAAATGATGTAATGGAATGCAATGCAATGTTTCTTTTCGCTTTGATGATGATGGTTGATTCTTGCATATAATTCTATATTTGTCTATTTTGCTTTTGCTATTTTTTCTTGTTGTTGTTGTTACTTATTTGAAAGTTAGGAAAAAAAACTTTTTTAATTTGTCACTTTTGAATCTTATTCTACCAACTTCCTACACACACACACTGACAGAATTGTAATTTGTTGTTGTTCACTCGTGCTTGAATCATTCCTGGTCTTATCAATTAAGATTATGTATGGAAATTTTGAATGAAATGAATATAGTAGAGAATCATGCATAAGATTCAGGAGTTGTTTGTTAAAGCTAGCTACAGCTTTCTTGTGTAACATTTTTTTTCATTTTATTCACACAATTATCATTGTGTCATCATTATTGTGTGGTCGTTTCGTTTTTTTTTCTGCCATATTAATAATTGAATATATGTGAGTGTGTGTAACATTTGATTGTTGAGTAGCATCATCTGTGATGTTTACACGTTCATTACACCTTGATCAATAAATTTTCTTGGTTTTAATGTGTTGTTGTCTCTCTAAATATCTAATCCAGGATTTTTTTTTTTCATTTTACAAAATCGTCATTATTATTAGATATTTGATTCAATTTATCTATCGTTAATGTGTAATATAACAATATTAAGTAACAACGACGTTGATGTCGTTAAAAGATGTCGTTTTTTGTTTTCATTTTGATTTTTTTTTTATATACTAGAAAAATTAATGGACAACCAATAAACATTTCATTAGCAATACACATTTTTGAAAATCGAGAGAAAAAATTTCTCATTTTGTTTGTTTCGTTTTGTTTTTATAAATCCATCATCATCATCATCATCATCATCATAAGAGCTTCCGATGGATTTAGTAAATGTTTCTTTCAAATAAAAGGAAAACATCATTTTTTCTAACATTCAATCATGAGAAAAAAATTGATCTACTGATAAATACGGGCGATGATTTCATTTTATTTTGATTTCATTTTTTTCTTGCTGAAAAGAAAATAAAGTTCAATCAAAATCTATTCAACAATAACATTTATTTTCTACGTAAATCATGGTATAATAACCATAATAATAATAATAATAAAATGAGAATGAAAAGGAAAATCCTAAAGTTGGTGATGATAAAAACATCATTTTCTTTCACCAAAAAAGTTTAATTGACCATCTAAAATTCAATTCTTTTTTTTTCATTCTTTCCGGGAAACTTTGAAAATCTGAATGTTCAGGAAAAGTTAGTTTTTTCGCATGCTGGTAGTGTAATGTGTTATTATTATAGTTGTTGTTGATCATGGCGGGCCATTTAATTTCCTTTTTTTCTCAAGAATGAAATTTTTGAACCTTTTTTTTCTTTGTAATAAAAAAAATGTAATCGTCATTTTATCAACTTCAACCAATGTTGATGATACCAAACACGACACTTGACATTTGTTTATTTTCTTTTTCTCTTTCATTCACTATTTTCATTTATATTATTGTTATCATCATTATTCAGGAAAATTTTTTTTTTTGCAGAATTTGAACTGAATATATTTATTTTCCTATAATATTCTGGAACAATGGAATAAAATTTCAATTTTTCTTTCATTTTGTTTGTTTTTTCTGATCAAACAGAATTTTCCATTACATTTTTTCAATTAATTCGATTGAGATGATTTTTCTTCTTAGCAAAAGAAAAGAATCAAACTGTTGAAAATGAAAACATTGATCATATTTTGTATATTGTTCGAGCACTTTCTAAAATTTTACATATACCTATAAACTGTTTTGTTGTATTCACATATTTAATTTGTATAATTTAAAATGAAACCATTCGTAATTCTAACACAAACAAACAATAGGTTTATTTCAAAAACTTGCAAACATTGGTTTCTCTCTTTTACAAATTCCGGACACAAATAAAAAGACAAATTGTCAAATTCTCACGTCATTTTTTTTGTTAGGTTTATTCTTGTTTTTTTTTGCTTGTCATTTCACTACACATTTTGATCTGAAGCTTTTGATTCTAAAGTTGACAACAACACCATGATCGTTTTGTTCTGAAGAGAACAAAAAACGATTCATAAAAGCATTGGAAATTGTCTTTGAAAATGAAATGAAGAATAAGAAATGAGCCAGCAGAATGGAAAAAAACCATGTATGTGTGTATGTGTGTGTTTAGAAAAAGTCAGAATTTTATTCTTTGATCAAAATTCCTTTCGCTTTCCATTTCTTTCACCGGCATTGTTATCAATAACTAATGATGACGACAATAGACTCGTTTTTCGAGTGTAGAATAAATGGGAAAAAGTTCTGGTATTTTTTTTTCTCTTTCATCTCGAACAAATTTTCATTAAATGATGATTTTTATTGTTATTATTTCGTTGTATTGTATCCATTTCTGTAGTAATAATCAAGAAAAAAAATGGCAATCATCAGCAAATTTTGCCTCTTTTTTTTTGTTGAAGAGATGTTTATCGTTTTGATTTTTTTCTGTTGAAAATGATTACGGTCCATAGAGAAATTATACTTTTCTTTTCTCGAATTCATTTAAATTCTACTGATGTAATTACATTGCTTTAATATTCACTGTGAAATTTCACAGTAGAGTTTTTTTTTTTGATTTTCTTAATCAAATTGAACACGCAAATTGTTATTGTTTAAGCTAATCATCATGATGATAATAATGAATCGTACTTTTAATGATTTGATCATTTTTTCTATCATTTTGTTTTGTTTATGATGAAAATAAATAATGTCAATGGGAGGGGGAGACACTCACAGCTACAGAACAATTGTCATGTTAGTGAATAAAAAAAAATTTGTATGCAATTGTCCAGCATATTCATGATTCGAAACATACAACAATAAGAATCAATGAATTTTGAATGAATGAAAAATGAGCAGAGAAATGAAAAATGATGGCAATTTAAAGTATGGCCCAAAGCTTAGTGATCCATCCATGCAACAATTTTCAGATTTTCATTTATTAATTTTTAGTCTAAACTAGAGAAAAAGAACAGGAAAATAAAATTTAGACCATTTGGAATCAAATGCTGATGATGTCTATTGTTATTTTTTTGGATTAAAAAAAACTTCATGTCAAAATACATGCAATGTATGTGTGTGTGTGTGACATTAAAACAACTACACATATTTTTTTTGGAGAAAAAGAAGAAAAGAAAATATTTACAATATGTTTAAACGGTATTGGTGCTGGTCTATGATGTTATGGTTTAGTTTTGGTTTTTGATCAATTAATCATTCACGTTTGTTTTTTATTTTCATTATTATTTCAATCATAATGAATGGTGATTATAATTAATATTTATTCGATTTAATTTATGAATGATAAATTGACATTGACATTGTTTTTTGTTTTGCTTTTCATTTATTTTATCTAATTAATAATGATTTTTTTTTCGTTTTTTCTGATATCAAGCATTAATTCATTTCTATATTATTTTTGATAAGTAGTAGTAGTAGTTGTAGGAGTATTATAGTCAATACACTATGTTGAATTGAATTTAATCTTATTTCAACTCTTGTTGTTGATGAAAAATTGATTGACCAATGTCTCGAGAGAGGCCAAAATAGACAGAAGAAAAAAAAAGTGGTCATAGAAATGAAAATTAATGTTCAATGTATCTACATGTGAATTTTGTGGCAAATAAAAAACCAATCATAATGTTTCTTATCGGTTATGATTGTGGGATAGAAAGAGAGTGAGAGAAAATTTTTCAAATAATAGAAATTCAATAAAAATTTTATAATGTATTAACAATGATCATCATCATTATCATATGAATGAAAAGAGAATTTGTACATTTGAATTTGAAATTTGTGTTTTTTCTTTTTTTTTGGAAAAAATGAATAATTCTTCCATTCACCCACATAGTGTTTTTTTTGTTTGATGCACATCAACAACAAACAGACACTTTGGTAGATTATACAAGTTTTTTTTGAGGCTACACATTTTTTTTCATTTGAAAATCTTTTTTTTTTATTTTCATTTGAATTCCAATTTTTTTTTGTATGTTTCGTAAATCTAAAACCATTGAATTGTGACAACAGCAATCAAAAAAAGCCAAATAAATTGTGATTATCACCACCACATACTTACCCAATTAAAATTGGTTCAACTTGAAAACTTTTGATGTAGAAAAAAAACTTGCCGTTTAGTGAATATTTCGATTAATTCGATTCCAAATAATCCAAACGCCGGAAACAATAACCGATTTGAAGCACACACACACACACACACACACAAACACCTAGAGAGTTCACAAAAATTCAGAATAAAATGACACACGCACACAAAAGTTTTGAATTTTAAATCCATATAGTAAAAACTATCCCAAAAAATGATGATGATGATGATGTTTAACGGAATAAGATTCTCGACAAACTAAATTGCTCTCTGTATTTTACAAGACGACGACTACGATAACAACCAGTTGGTTGTATTTCGTTTTTTTTTTTTTTTGGCCTGATTATATAGCTTGAATCTTGCGTTGCAAATGAATTTTTTTTTACTCCATTTCTTTTGCTTTGCTTTGTTGGAATGATGATGATGTGTTTGTGCATGTGTGTTTTATTGAATGAATTTTTTTTCCACTGAGAAAGAATTATCATTGATTATATAATCGACAAACTTTAGTTTGATATAATCATCGTGTGTGTGTGTGTGTTTTTTTTTGTGTGTGCCTCACAGTTAGTTAGTTTGTGTCCATCACAAAACAAGATCATTGTCGAATAATGTATTTTATGTGTGCGTTGGGTGGGAGGTGGAACTTGAAATTTCTTTTATTCATCTTTAGCGCAGCCTCATAATTTTAGATGAAGATATGAAAAAAAAAAATTTCCTGATAACAAAACAACGCCATCTTTTTCTTGTTTTGGGTTACATATAACTTTATTCTTTCTTTAATCATTCAAATGAATGGGTAAAACATTTGATAAATAATTTGTATATAATTTGTAATAATAATAATAATAATAAAAATTCATCAGCAAAAAAAAAACCAAGAGGAGAAAGAAAACATTCAGGTGTGAACAAGAAGAGAAAAAAAAACAAGAGAACAACAACAAAAAAAAATGAAGAGAAAAAAATTCAACATTGAACATTCATATAATGGAGAGAGAGAGAGAGAGAGAGAGAGAGAGAGAGAGAGAGATAGTCAAAGTTTCAGTTAATGTAATTTGTCATACACAATGTTGATGATGATGATGTTTTGTTTCGTCTTTGTCTTTGTCTTTGATGATTTTGTTGAAAATAATGATTCAATAATGAATGTGAATAAGGATTTCACATTTTTGTTATTGTTGTTGTTGTTGTTGTTTGTTTGTTTATTGTTTGGTGTTGTTTGTATATAAATATTATTGATCTCTTTTCATCGGTTGATTGATTGATTGATTGTATAATGACATCAACAACATTAAAATTGTCCATAAAACAAAAAAAAACAGGTCATAACAATAAAAAATAATAAAGGAATAGAATCAATTAACAAAAAAAAAACGAAAAAAAAATTTCTATAGTCCATATGACTGAGAATTCAATCATCATTCATTTCAAATGAATGAAAAAAAATGTCCAATAACAACAACAACAACAACAACGATGATGATGAAGAAATGATCATTGATTTTGTGTGTATGTTTGTGTGAAAAAAATGAAAAGAAAAATCAGAATATATAGAATCGAGGCAGCAGGCAAAAGAAAATAAAAAAAAAGAGAAAAAATTGGTGTCGTTCTTTTTCATTTCATTAAATTCTGTTTTTTTCGAGAGAAAGCGACCGGAAAAAAATGTACTAAATAATAATAAAAGCTGAAAATCGGAAAAAAGTTTGATTTGTTTCACTTGATTTTTGCACATTGCATATATATAGATTCTTTTTTTTTTGTTGCTTAAAAAAGGAAGTATATAGTGTGTGTGTGTGTGTGTGTGTTTGTAAGTTTTTTTCGTATACGAAAATTTCATAAAGAATTTTTCCCATAGTTTTTTCTTTCTCGACGAAATGGAGAAAAGAAGAGAAAATTAATTTCCAAAATAAAAGAATTGTGGTTGGTTGATTGGTTAAAAAAATTTGGAGAAAGATCTGTTGGATGGTTTGTCGGATGGTTTTTTTTCAACTGTAGTTGTTTCAGGTTTTTTTTAAAGTAAAGAGTATGAGATATAGATGAAGAAAGACGTAAGATTTATATCAAATAAAAAACGAAAACTTAAACGTAAAAACAGGTAGTAAATGAAGGAGGGAGAATGATGAAATGATTTTTTCGTTTGTTTGTAAAAAGGTTTTTTTTGTTCTTTCACGAATAATGAAATTTTGGTTTCGGCTTTTTTTCCTGTGGTTGGTCGATTTTTTATTTGTTTTTTTTTTTATTTTTCACCATCGCCACCTCTACCACCACCAGTTTCATTGCTACCATTACCACCGTTACCACCATCTTCTTCCATTGGTTCATCCAATATGATTTCCGTTTGTTCTGTTGTCGATTCTGGGCTGAATTTTTTTTTATGATTAGCTTTGGTGATTGTCTTTAATTTTTTTTTCAAAAATCTAACCTTTGTACATGTGTCATGGTCAATGAAGCCATTGCGGATACTGTTTCACATTCTTCAATCTCTTTACGTTGTGCTTCTAATGCATCACAATTGACCAGATGTGCATAACGTCGTAGATTTGACCAATGTTGAGCTTGAGTTTCAAATTATTCATATTAGAAAAAGAAAAATTTACTAATTTTTTTCACTTACATTGAATCTGTATGACACGATTCAATAGATTGACAGCGATCGGCGTTGGTTTACGTGTAATTTCTTCATCAGAAATTGCTGTCACCTGATCACCAAGTAATGCAGATACACAAGCTTGTGCACAATCACAAATAGCTGTCAATTCATAGCTATTTATTGGGTGAAAAATTATGATTTGTTATAATTAATCAATGAATTCGAAAGAAAACAACCAAACACATACCCTCCTTCCAATGCCATAACCACTTGACCATTGGCTAATGTTAATAATTGTTGTGTCATATAAGCAAAACATGCAGGTGAAACAAGATAACCACCCAATGGTGGTGGATGTCCACGTGCAGCATCAAAACCACATGCGACTAGAACAATTTCGGGATCATATTGACGAGCAATAGGCATCACGATCGTACGAAATGCAGCAACATATTCTGCATCACCAATCGGTGGATTCAATGCACCATTGAATCCAATATTCACATTGAAACCGATACCAGGGCCAATACCGATTTCGGTTAGATCACCAGTACCAGGGAAAAAATTACCCTCATCATGACGATGCAGTGAAATGTATAAGACACCTGGATCATCATAGAATGATTGTTGTAATCCATTACCATGATGTACATCCCAGTCCACGATTAATATTCGTTTTAAACTTAGTTTTTGTTGTAAAATTTTTGCCGCAATTGCCAATGAATTGAAAAAACAGAAACCCATCGGTTGCTGATATTCAGCATGACTACCAGGTGGACGTACAATAGCGAAGCCATTCTATTCATTCATTGAATTGGCAATTTAAATTAGTAATCAGGACAATTATTATAAACATACTTTGACTTCTTTCAACGCAACACGAGTTGCTAATTCGATTACACAGCCGGCAGCCATACGAGCTGCACCAGCTGTATGTATTTCATTCCATGTCGTATCCGAATCGACACCGATTCCGCCACATGGTAACATGACTAATGATTTGATAGGTAAATCAGCTAGAAAATGAAATTTGAATGAAAAATAAATGAATCAATCATTTGACATGATTACCTAATTTAGCTGGATCAATCTTATGACGATTATGTAATGAGGATCCAAATAATAATGTATAAGCTTCACTATGGCAAATTTGTATCTCATCCAAAGTGGCTTTTCGAGATCGAACACGCTTTTGAAAACAACAACAGAAAAAAATGAATTTCAATAATCATTTTTTGTTCCGGAAAAATTCATTTACCTCACAACGTCCAGCTAATCCTGTTTCGGTAATACGTGCCCAAATACTTTGTAAACGACCACCATGTTCAGGATGTTGAAATGTATCATTACAATTACATTGATGTTTTTGCATAAAACTATCATATACTAATGCTGTTGTAAAACGATAATTTCCATTTGGTGTTGGTTGTGGTGGCGGTGGTTGTTGTTGTTGATAATTATTATTACCAACAATCAAATCTGGACTAGTTGTTCCTGTTACTGGACTTCCAGGTGAGGTATTATGGCCACTATTGTTATTAGCATTATTATTGTGACTAAGCATCACTTGTGGACTAGATAATGTGCGAGATAATGGTCTACCAGGATTCATTGGCTGATAATTATGATGATGATGATGAGGATGATATTGATGATTCAAATGTAGATAATGTGGATGAGTATTTTGCGTCTGTGGATGATGATGATGATGCATTAATAATTGAGCTGCTGTTGTTCCAGCTGCTGTTGCTGTTGCTGCTGTACCAGATAATAATGGTGAACGGAAAGCGCTATTACTGGTGGCTGATTGTAGAAAATTATTACCACCACTTCCAGTAATAGCTCTTTGATAGAATGCAGCCCATGTTGGATCAATAATTGGATACGTAGCTAATGGTGTTGTTGGTAATATCGATGTTGTTGTTGCAGGTGCCGTATTTGTTAAACCTAAAAATGGTAAACAATATTGTTGTTGTTGTTGG
The DNA here is from genome assembly GCF_024713945.1 of Dermatophagoides farinae. Taxonomy (NCBI): domain Eukaryota; kingdom Metazoa; phylum Arthropoda; class Arachnida; order Sarcoptiformes; family Pyroglyphidae; genus Dermatophagoides; species Dermatophagoides farinae. The sequence continues at coordinate 7,913,374 of NC_134678.1, forward strand.
AGTTGTTGTTGAATTTGTTGTTGTTGTTGTAGGGCTTGTTGAATATTACTTGCGCTAGCTGTTGATGTTAAACGAAATGGTGATAAGTTTGTTGGAAACATTAAATCGGCAGCTGTAGCTGTATTTTGATTTAATGTTGTTGTTGTTGTTGTTGTTGCATTTGGACTAGTTGATGATGATTTTTCTTCTTCACTAGCCGATCGTTTTTTGGTCAAATCAATCACCTGATCAGATATGTCTTCAGGATTTCCTTTGGTCTTTTTTAATGCTTGTTGATCATTTGATTCTTGCGTCATCATTGCTGCTTCAGCCGCAACTGCTGCTTCAGTTTCTTCTTCAACATTTTCGACCATTTGTCCTTTACTTGAAGCCCTTGTCAATACAGCATTACGTATGTGTTGCTTAACTAGACTAGATGTTGTTGGTGATGGTTTTGTCAATGATGATGATTGCTGACCTGTACTATTAGATGATCCACCGGATGATAATAATGCAGGATGACCTAATGGTAATGGTGCACTTTGTGTTCGGCCTAATGGTCGCTGTACTATTCTTGCAGCATGTAATGCTGCAGTTGGTCGTATTGGTCCACCGGCCGTTATTGAATATGTACCACCACCACCACCACCACCGCCGCCGATATTATTATTATTGGTCGATAATCTTTGTTGATAAATGGACGAAATGGCAGCAGCGGCGGAAGCAGCAGTCATATTATTATCTGTTACTGGAATGCCTACAGCTGCAGCTGCCGTTGCATATGAATATAATGCAACCGAATTAGCTAATGCAGCCTGTGCAGGTGAGAATGCTTGATTCAATGCGGATGATGAGGGTGCTGATGGATTTGTTGATGATTGAATGGGTGATTGGGATGTTGATGATGGACCATTTGACATAGTGTTGTTGTTCACAGTCGTTGTCGTTCTTGCTGCTGTTTCTTCCAATATTTTCAATTGTTTTTGTAAATAATTAGGACTGGATGGTGGAGTAAAATCACCTTCAATGACTAGATCGAGGAAAGAGAAAAAAATTTCAATAAAATCCTACATGAATCAAAAAATAAATACCCGGTAATGATGGAAAGAATGGTGCATGAGAGGAGGAATGGACAGATGATGCGGATGATGTTTGTGACGATGAAGCTGCGGCAGCTGCCGCTAATGTCATACCAAAACGTAATGCTCGCATTTGTATTTCATTCATATTCGTTACCGTCGTTGGCTTTATATCCGATGGATACTGTGTGTGTGTGTGTAAATCAAAAGAAAAATTTCAATTAAAAAAAAATTCAAACAAGAAAAAAAACCCAAACCGTTATAACCGATGTTGTATTCGTCGGTGGTACATGATGATGTGGTCGACCAAGTGAAATATTTGGCAATGATGGTGATGAATATAATGCTGCTAGATCACATGCTGAAGAATTTTGTGCCAAACCATTGAATGGTGATTGACTTGATTCCTGTGTGTTTTATTTACGATTTTGGGTGGTTGGAAAAAAAACAAAAACAAAAAATAAACAAAAATTGATTATTACTATGCAATCAATGAATAATGGACAAATTGCCATTTTTTGTTGTTGTTCATTTAAAAAAAAAATTCTATTTTTATAACTTATTTACAAAAAAAAATCATTCAAATTAGATTCGCCAATTGAAATTATTATTACCAAGAAGAAAAAAAATAATCAATTATATATCCAATCGATGAAAGATGCTAAAATTGTTTGAAATTTTTTTTCCATAAATCTAAAAATAGTCCCTAAAACTGAAACAAAAATTTTTTTTTTGCTGGTGTTGGTGGTTTTTTTTGTGTTTATTTCGTTCATTTAATAATTATTACATCATCATCACCATCATTGCTTGTTCGTTGTCGTCATCGACATTATCATTTGTAACACTTATTTCTCATTGATATAACAATGGTTTGTTTCTGTAGACAGAGAATATTCTTCTTTGTTTCATTATCATTCGTTTGTTGCTCCTTTTTTTCTATATGTCTGCTGTGTATGCAATATATTCATGGCAATTCTATTCATTTTGTGTGTGTGTGCTTGAAAAAAGATCAAATATTCTCTTTCTGTTGGTGTGAATAAAAGTGGTAATCTAATCTCATGTGAGATGATGATGATGATGTTTTTTTGCAGAAAGAGAATAATCATTACAAATAATGTTGGAGAAAATAATGAAAAAAAAGATAATGACAATGATTATTCTTTCATAGATTTCAATCATGATTTTTCTTTGTTCTTGTAAACGTGTGAGTGGGTTTTTCGTTTTTTTTCATGTGGTTAAGCTCTAATACGAAAAGCCAAATACAATGTATTAATGTTTTTCACTTTGATTTGTAAAAATTAAAAAAAAACAACAAAAACCTCTTGTATAGGTGTTGATCCTGAACCACCGGAACCAAAGCTCGATTGATGACTTAGTACACCACCACTAGGTGGGGAACAAGAATTTTCTGGAATGCCATTAGATACATCATCTACATAGAATAGGGTGATAATGAAAAAAAAACAGAAATATTTCTATTAGAATTCTGGATTCAAAAAGAATCGATAATTTATTTAAGAATTATTCCATAAGCTCATTCCATTGGATTGATTGAGTGATCACTTAAATGAGAATAAAAATATCTTACTTGACATGGTGCGACGTTTAAGCGGTGATGGTTTATCTTTACGACGAAGCAATGGTGAACTACGACGTTGGATCACTTTAGCTTTTAGCGCAGATCGGACTTTAAGATTAGGTTCGGATGCTACACACACACACAATTATTGTTATTATCAATCAATTTATTGTATTCATTTGATTTATTTAATTTTTGGTTTCAAGCCATTTTTCAGGGATTTGTTTTAGCAGCAGCAATAGCAGTAGTAGCAACAACAAAAACAACAGCAGCATCAGTACAAGTGGAACAGGAAGTGATCAGAAATTTTATTTAGAGTAGGAGGACCAACATGCGATCAACAATGAATAATTCATGAATGAATGAATAATGAAAATAGATAAAAATAGCCAACAATTAGTTTGAATCATTATCATTATTATAATTTTGATTGATCGATTACAAATGTCAAAATCAATCAAATTTTGTAATAACAAGAGCAATATTCTTGAATGAATGAAAAACAAAAACAAAAACAAAACGTACCGGTTTTACGTAAAGGAAAATCATTATCATATTTGCCTAAAGTCGTATGCCATGGTTGAATACGTGATGATGATGTTGTCGATGACGGTGTTGGTGGTGATGGTGTACCGGCTATACCAGCCGTCGTTGATGATGACGTAACAATGGAATTATTTCCACCGGTAGCTGCAGCAGCTGCTGCGGCTGCTGCCGCCGCTGCTGCTTCACGTTGTTTTTTAGCTAAAACAAATTCCTGTAAACGTTGTTTCACTTCCATCGATGCACTAGCTGATGGTCCATCTTTTTTCTTTAATTTCAGCATTTCTTTTTCCTGTTGTTGTTGTTGTCGATCACGTTCTATTTGTTGTTGTTCAACACGAGCTTGTGTAGCCGCAGCAGCAGCTAATTGTGCTTGTGCAGCGGCTGCTGCTGCTGCTGCCGCTTGTTTTTGTTCAGATTTTTCTCTTTCAATTTTCTGTTTTTCAATATATTCCTAAAATAGATTGAGAGAATTAATTTCGAAAATAGTCATCCATTTCCAATTCCAATCAGATCTCTGTGATCTGTTTGGCATCGATACATTTATCCATTAATTACTTACACGAATGTGTTCCTGTAATTGTTTTTCATGATGTTCATTCAATTGTTGTTGTTGTTGTTGAAAATGTTGTAATAAAAGCTGTTGTTGTATTTGTTGTTGTTGTTTTAATTCAATTAATTGTTGTTTAAATTGTTGTAATGTTAATTGATTTGGTGGCTGTCCAATCATCGTTGTCGTTGTTGTTGTTGCGGCCACAGCTGTTGATGATGAATTCGACATTGGTGAATCAATATTTTCGTTACCATCACCACCATCGCCACCATTACTGGTGACCATAGCTACAACCGGTGCCGTTGTTGTAGTAGCCGCTTGGGCTAGACTCACTGATGCACTAGCCATCGTTGTTGATTTTAACTCATGAATCACTGATTGATGGACATATGTTGTTGATGATGATTATCATGAATATTGGCGGTATTGATTAAATTATTATTATCTGCTGAAACCACACACACACACACACAAATTTAATTTGTCAATTAAATTATAAATTTTTTTGGACAACAGAGGTAGATTGATTGATTGATATTCATTCAGTATTTATATATTTATATTATTTATTTATTTTGGTTATCGATTGATTGAATTTAACCTAGAATGGTGATAGAAAAAGAAATGCAAAAAAAAACAATTAGAAATTTGATACAGCAATGATTTATTGTTATTAACTGATTCAAATTATTCTCTTGTTTATGCGCGTTTATTTGATGCTAAATTCAAATTTTCGTCGAGAAAAAAAAATCCAATCAAATTTTCCTTCTTTTCATCATAAATTGAAAAAAATAACAACGAATAGAATATGACGTAGTAATTTTTAAAATGATAATTATTATTCACAATGACAATTGTAAAGAAGATGTTGAAACTTTTCATTTCCTCATTGATGATTATTTTAAAATGATGTTTTTTTCATTTTTTTCCAACTCTCTGTTTATTATTATTTTTTTATTGAATTTATCAAAATTGACAACGACGACGACGACAACGACGACACACTAATTATTCACTTTTACTTTTTGGTTCTCAATTTTTGTACATTACACACGCGCTAGATGTACATTTTTAATTGATCCAAAAAAAAACGGCGACAATAACAACAATCATTAAAAGAAAAATCTAATCATTAAAAAAAATTAGATGCTTATTTTGGCACATTAGTAATATAACAATGATGATGAGGTATCGATGATATGTTTGTTTTTGTTTGTGAAAAGCAAAAAAAAAACGAACGAAAAAATTCGGGAATTATTTTTGTTTTCTCGAAATTTAAAAAATTTTCTGGCAAAATCAAATCATCAGATTCTTTTCAGATAATTTAGAAAACAAAATAAAACAATATATTTCACTCACTGAACTAGAGAACGAGAGTGAGAATGAGATAGATAAAATAAGCATGGCGACGTGACTTTTTACATAAAAATATCACCAAAAAAAAAAAAAAACAAACAAAAAATGAAAAAGAATCTTTTTTTCCTTTTGATCTGTATCACACACACACACACACACACCTGGCATGAAACATTCCAGTTGCTTAGTGATTTCAACGACGACGACGATGGCTTTGATTTGTGACGACAACAACAAACACAATTCTATCGTCGTCGTTGTTGTTGATGATGATGATGACGACATTGACCAGAAACTTGAAAAAAAATTATTGATGATGATGATGATGATGGGAAAATTTTGTCATGAACAAGAATCGAAAAAAAATGGAGAAAAAAACCATAAATTTACCCATTAAGTTCTCAGTTAATACACACACACACACACACAGTATCCGGTTAATAAAGAAAAAATGAAAACATTTAGTTCTTATTTTGATGAAAGAAAAAGTTTTTCAGGTTTAAATGCCGAAATCGAACAAAACAAATGAATCAATAAACAAATCAACAACAACAAAACACGAAAACGAAAAACCAAAACAAACAACAAACAAACATATAAAGATCAAAGATTAGCAATTAATGAATTTATGCAGTTTCCCCACCACCACCACACCACCACACAACTACTATTGCCGAAAATCCAAATCATCACATAAAAATTTATCCAAAATGAAGCGAAAAAAGTTTTTATTCACCATCATCATTAACAACAACAAATAATAATAATAATAATAATAATAAATAACATCGACTATAAATGTTGATCATCATCATCATCAAAAAAAAAAAAACCAAAAGAAGTGTTGATGGTGGTACGTGGTGTTTATAAGTTGAAAAAAACCGATGCAGACATTATTTTGCGCGTGTTTTTTTCTCAACATTAGAATTTAATATATACAACAGCAACAACAACAAACTAAACATAGATAGATGGATAGATTATTGCTTTCTCTTTCTCTCTCTTTCGCTCTAAAGATGTTTAAATAGCAGTTAAAATAAAAGTTACAAACACACACACATACACACATACACACTTGTTATTATAATCGTCATGATCATTGCCATAGTTTGTTATATACAACTACCATTCTATCGATATATAGAAAACATTAACAACAACGACAACAACATATCCTCCCCATCATTTCAATGATAATGATGATGATGATTATTACAAACCCATCCTGATGTTGCTAAAAATAAATCAATCATAATAATATAATGACGATGGTGATAACAAGAGTTAAAACTACACAATATATATGTTTTATGTGTGTGTGTGTGTGCAGAAAGAAATAAATACAATACATACACATACAGGATAACATCATCAACAAAAATAATACTGTAATTCAACGTGAATCGAGAATATTCTCAAAGATTTTTTTTTTCAATTTTTTTTTCGTAACAAATTTTTTTTTGTGAGTTTTATTATAATTGTTTTCAATAATCAGTTTTTGATTTTTGATGTTTCTGAAATGAATTAATCGCAATTCATTCAGATTTAATTGATTGAATGATCAATTCATTTGTAAATAAAATGAAAGAAAAAAAATGAATCGAATCGAATCGAATCAAATCAAATCAAACACTACCAGAAACAACCGGTTCGATTTGGATTTATTATTATTACAAGAAATTCGTCGTCGTCGTCGTTGTCAACAAAGGAGAAAAAAGTTTCAGTTTTTTTTTTGCTAGTATTTGGGGATTTTTTTCTGCTCTTTTTTGGTGAATGAATGAATCATATGATGATGATTATGAATGGTGCATTATTGGTGGCTTATCATCATCATGTATGTGTGTGTGAAATCGCAATTTGGGACCAAGAAAAGAAATCTTATCATAATTTTTTTTGACTTCGATGTTAACCGTGAGTATCTGTGTGTGTGTGTGCCATATTCAAAAAAGTACAAACAATCAAACAAGCAACAAAAAAAAACATCCAATTTTTCCATCATGGGCAATCCTCATCATTGATTTTTTTTTTGTTGTTGTTGTCTTCGCTGTTTTAAATATTTTTTAATTTTTTCCAGTACAAATTCCAATTATAAAAAAAAAATCAAATGACATGTGATTTTTCATTTTCTTTAGAAATGAAAAATTCATTTTGGTCAATTCTTATTTTATCTGCATTATATATTGAAATCGATTGATTGGTTAATGATGAATTGTCGTCATTTCCGAATCATTATTTTTTTTTTAATATCATCATTATTCGAACTAGAAAACCCAGAAAAATATCCAATCCAATCTAATCTAATCATAATTTTATAATAATAATAATCATGTGTCTGTGGCACACTACGACGAATTTTCCATAAAAAAAATTTTCCATAAATTTGTTTACAAATTATGTCAATCAAAGTGAAATGAATAAATTCAATGATTAAATTCATCTAATTAAATAAGACTGAGAAAAGAAAATTTTCGAAATTTCAACAAGTGGTAATGAATTTTTTTTTTTTTTTGAAAAAAGATCCACTTTCACCATGATTATGAATCATTGGTCAAAATTATGAAAATTCTAAAAATAAGCGCATCTTTATTTGGCTTTTTATTTTTCCAGAGATTTGTTTTGATCACCAAAAATCATTATCAACTAGATCACTATACACTCATGATGATGATCAATGATTGATGATCATCAGATTGCCATTTCTAAATTTTCCTAATAACGTCAGCAAGAAAAAATTTTTTTTTCTACATTTAAATAGCCCTTTTTTATATCAATCGAGATTATGATACAAATACAATTGTCATTGATTATTATGATGGTTGATTGTACGAACTTGTGATGATGATGATGATGATGACGATGATGATGTGGTTCATCAGAATGTTTTATTTTTTGTCATTGTTTTTTTTTCTTCGTTCTCATTCATTTCTAATTTACCAAGAAACCAAAATAACAAAAACAAAATGATGAAATTAGAAATATGAAAGAAAATAGTGAACAAACGATGTTGATGAGGAAAAATAAAAGAAATAAGAAAAAAGAAAAAAAATTGACCTTCAATCTATTAATAAACCTGGCTCGATGTGTTTGATGCACACACACAAGCACAAACAAAACACACCGAGCAATAATGTTGCACGTTTTAAATGATTATTATATGAATTGAAAATTCAACTATCAATTCAAAGCTTAGTTTTATTTAGCTTTTCATTTTACAAAAAAAAAAAATAATAAATACTGAGATTTTCTATTGCAACTGTTGCTCCATCTCTTTTTCATTCGATGAATGAATATTCATGATCTAATGGAAAAAAGTTGTTCCAATTTCGTACACACACTGGCACACGATTCCAGAATCTTTCAGATAATTATCGAAATCAAATAAAAAAACAACAGACAAGATTCTTACTTTGATTTTTTGGTTTTATTTTGTTATTGCTGTCATTTGATGATGATGATGATGATGAAATGTCACATTTTATCACATTGTACACAACAAAATGAAAAATTATTTTTGAATGCATGGTGGAATGATCGATGTTTTTGTGGTGTTTTTGATTGTGAAATAAACAAATTGAAAGAGAACAAAAAAAATAATTTTTAAATCAAATAACAACAACAGAATGAAAAAAAAACACCCACCACATTTATTTTTCACATAAACTTATTCGATTTTCGATTGATTTATCTATGGAGATCATCTGATGAAATGATGAATAATGTTTGTTGATGATGACGAAGAGTCAAGAAAATAAAACCTGAGTGACACGCACACACACACGCTGAATGAATAATTGAGAGATTTTGTCACAAAAAACAAACAGTCAAGAATCAGAGAATTACAAAGGATACCCAAAGTTTATTTGTTTTTTTTGCTCACAATTCAATCTGCAGAACTCAAACTTAATAAAATATAGAATGAGAGATAGAGAGAGAGAGAGAGGAAAAAAAATCAAATCGACAATTTGAAAACATATTTTCTAATATAGAATATAATGATCATGTTTGTTTGGTCGCCGATTGATATTCTTTTTTTTCTTTCTTTCTTTCGTATTCTTCTTCGTTTATTATTCATTTTTTTTTTGCTTTATTTCCACATAATAACGACGATGAAGACCACAAAATCAAACATTTAGACTCTACAACGACAATGAATAAAATGAGAATGTGTCTGCGTGATTCCCGGCAATGATGATGATGATGATGATGATGAAAAGATACCGAATTCTAAACAACAGAAAAAAAACATGAAATAAGCTCCCACTATATTGTTTGTGTGTGGCGTCCCATCAATAGATTATACTGCTGCTTCTGATTTAGTTTTGTTTGTTTTCAGTTGTTGTTGTTGTTGTTGTTGTTGGCGACTAGTTGTTTGTCAAATTTTTTTTTCAAATAAAATTCTATGATAAAATATTCTGTGTGTGTGTGTGTGTGTGTGTGTGTATAGTGGTGGTACATATAAAGTGTTTGATTCTTTGTGTGTGTGTGTTTGTTTTTCTTCTTGGTTCAAAATGTTAATGGCGCCCATACGACTATATATGCGATCAGAATTATTTCCATCATATATACAAGATGGAAGTGGTATTTGAAAATGATAATTTCAACACACACACACAGAATATTTTTTTCAAAGAGTTTATTATGTTTTATTATTGAAAAAGAGAATATTCTCGTTTCTATGCTATTAATTTTTTTTTCTTTGACTGCCCTATGATTATGATCATGATGATGACATGCGTAATAATGATGTTAATTGATTGAATCTTTTGGTCCATCATTTTCAATTTCATTTTTTTTCATTATGTAACAATTTTAATTTTTTTTTCTTCATTTCTTTTCCATTGATCATCATCAATTACTGTATGTATGCAATCTTTGTAGTTTGGAGATATTAATGAATTGAAAATTCTTGAAACGTTTTTTTTTGTCTAAATTAATGGATTATTTGGGATTATTTGCTGGTAGTTGGTTGATAGTGTGTGTGTGTGTGGGCGGGGGGTCTATAGAGAAAGAAACTCATGTGTTATTATTCGATTCATGTTTTTCATGATTGTTCATTATGATTGTAATACCGGGCAATGTAGTAATTTTATAATTCCATAGATGAATGACCTTGATATCATTATTTTTCCTCACGAATAACAACGAATACAGGAACACACACAGAGAGTAATCTGCACAAGGAAAATGGATTATGAATAAATGCACACACACACACATTTTAATCAAGGTCAATGTTGACCGATGATCGTTTTGGTGAATTCATCAAATCGAAAAGAGATTGAAAATTTTAATTTTCTTTGGTTTTCGACAATTTTTTTCTATTATTTTTTTTCTTCTTTATCATCCAAATACATAATGATTGAAAGTTTATTTTTTTTTCATTATTTCTCTCTCTCTCTCTCTGTGTGTGTGTTTGTGTCTATGTGTTTATATGGTTATTTTTAGACACACGCGCACACACAAAACAACATCAAAATGATGCTAGAAACACTGAACGATGATTCGAAAATAAATATTTTCATTTCTTCGTTTTTTTTTTGATGGCGAAAACATATAATGAGAATATTCTGGTAAAAACATAATTGATTATTAGTCGATTAGTGTTTTTTTTTTGGCTATTGAAATCTGTTTTGAATGAAAAAAAATTTTGATTTTTTAAGAAATTTCGAAAAAATTCCAAGAATAATTTTTTTATAAGAGAATAAGAAGAAAATTCTTTAATTTGACAACCAGGTATATCAGGATTGATGATGAAATTCTTTTTTTTTATTTTCACATACGAAAAAAATGAGAATTTCATCTTTTTCTCTAATTCCATCATCATCTGTCAAATCAGAATCTCCGAATTGTCATGAAAAACCCACACACACACACACACTACTGAAAGATCAAGGAAGTGCTGAATGTGAACAAATGAAGAAATTCAAATTTTACAAAAGTAAAAAAAAACATTCCGGGTAATAATGAATGAATAGTGGATAAAAATAGATAATCTAAGTTTAGCATCATCATTGTTTCTATGCCACGATGATGATGATGATGATTGAATGACATAAAGTGGAAGAGAACAGAATATTCAATAACAGCAACAAAAATAAAAACATTAAAAAAACAGGAACAGATTCTATTTTTAATTCAAACAAACAAACAAACGAAAAAATTCATCACGAGTATAAATGCCGTATAGCTCACTTATTGTTCATCTAATTGAATTTCAATTTTGATTGAAAAAAAATTGATGTTTTTCATTGTTTTCAGAATTGTCATTTTGTTTGACATTTCACGAAACACACATTATTATAATCATAAATTCTGAAATTCAAAAAAAAAAAACAAACAGACTCATTTGGTAAATCCACAAGACAAGAATCTTATGATTTGTAGAAAATGAAAACACACAATGAAGAGGTGTTGTGGTGGTACCAGATGAATGATGACTTTTGGAATTTGATATTAAGAATGATTCTTGTTGTTGTTGTCGTTGTTATTCTTCTTATTTATTTATCTATTTAAGATGTCTTTGTCCATTTTGTAATTGAATCAAGATTTTTGTTTGTTTTTTTTTTCATTTCATTTCATTGCACATTCCATGTTTTTCTCACAAATCTCTATATATAATCTTTTGAAGATGAGATTTTTTTTTTTTGCTTTGTTTTTCTCATTTCGATTCCAAATTCTTTCCTTTATACACGCACACATACACACGAACAAAAAAAAATCATTTGAGAAATAATTATAATTACTATGATGATACGTGGGTGTATTTGAATGCGTGTTTGTTTGTTTGTTTGTTTACTTTAATCGAACCAAATCAATCATTTAATCAATCAATTGTTTAAATTATAGAATATCATTTTTTATTCAATTATTCTCATTCAAATAATGATCATCATCTTGTTTATTTCAAATAATTTTTTTTATTCTCTGGAAAAAAGAAGCTGAAAACAAATATAGATATTTTGTAGCTAAAAATAGAATACGTAATTGAATATTTGCTCATAGAGATAAAAGAAAGAGAAACAAAAACAAAAAAAAAATTCTTTTCAACAAACACACACATGCACACACCACAGTTCCTATTTTCAATGACAAAATTCATTCAGATTCCCTGAATTCTCTTCATATTACACAAATAAATGAATGGTGGCTATTATTATTATTATTATTATTGGTATGTGGATGTTTGCGTCCAATAAATTTAAACCCTAAATACATGCTGATCCAAATGAATAAACCAAGTCATAGAAAACAAAATATAGATAAAATATGGAACCCAAATAAATAAAATAAAAATTGACAAAAATATGACTGAATCACATGGATCAAATTTGTGTCAGTCATGAGTGTATCGATTATTCTGTGTATTCATATGTCTGGTCCATCCTCTTTCTTGTTTCTGGAATATTTTTCTTTCTCCTACTCTTAACAAATTCTATTCATTTCATCATTTGATTAGTTGATTTGGCCTACTTATCATTATCATTATTTTCTATTCCATTTGATTTCACCATCAGGATTTACCGTCGATGTTTACCTAATTATTGTAAATATATTGCAATCAATGAAAAAAAATTTATGCGTCAATGCAATGATAAAAATTCGTGTGAACATTGAAAAACAAACACAATATATTTTAACCTTTACGGCTGGAGTGGAAGAAAATTAAAAAAAAAATCTTCAATGCCATAGATTTGGATTTATAATTTCTGACTTTTACTTTCGTCGAGTCTATAATGTTTTTTTTTTCATTTATTTTCTTGGTTGATAATTTTGCTCTAATTTTTTTTTTCATTTTGATTTTCATCAAATTCAAACACTGGTACTTTATGTGTGTGTGTATTTGGTGACTTGAATCCAACCTAGTTTTTTCTCTTTCTCTATCATCATTTCGATCAATAAAATGTGTTGGTTATGTGTGTGTGTGTGTGGATTCTATTTTGAGAACGACATCCATCCACACACAAAACAAACCAAACCAAATGGGCGACTATCAAGCATGGGCAAAAAGAATTGAAAAAAAACTGATAATATAATGGGAAATTCGGCCAACATGAAAAAAAACGATAGAAACTTTCTTCTGATTGCGCACATCAATTCAAACTTGGAGCCTGTATTTGAATTTGGATTTTGACTTTTACACACACACACACACACACATATATATATATATAGTTCTTCTATAGATTTTCATTAGTTTGAAATTTTTCCAGGACACACTATGTGTGTGTTCCAAATAAAAAAAAAGAAAGATGAAATCGAAAAAAAACTAGATAGAATCATCGTTGGTACCACACATATATATAAATAAATACACGCGCAGAATTTGTTTTCAAAGATTTTTTTTCTCTTTGTCTGTGTGTATAATATCGGTTCATGGAACCTAGATACAAGGCCCATCATCATCATTATCATCATCATTTGGGTCTATTTTTGATTCTATTTTTAGAAATTTTTGTTTTTCAATTCTTTGACTACTGCTTGTTGGGCGCGTAAGTCATTGTGTATGTCTGTTTTGTCGTTGCAATTCGTGGCCTGTTTTGTTGAACGGGTGGGGGTGGTTACGATAATATTATCTTGAATGTTTTTTTCCTCGAGATTTTTTTTTTTTTTTGATAAAGGTTGAATCATCATTAATCGAATGAACGAATCGATCGGTCGATCGATCTATCAATTGCATTTATATATAGAATATCTGATATTGGAATCGAGAGAGAGAGAATTTTCCCGTTTTTTTCCAAGTTAAGGTCACCGTTAAAATTTCCGGGACTATTTATTTCCATTATTCGAATCGTCGATACAGACTAAAAAATGAGAAATAGGAAAAAATCAGAAATCAGTTTTATGTGCACATTTTCAATCTTGTGAGTTTTTTTTCTGATTTTCACTGTTGTTGTTATGATTATAGAATTCTGGAACCTCTAGCATCTCATGATGATTTCAAAAAAAGCAAGAAAAAGCCACCACATGATTCAAATGAATTCTTCAAAACACAGAGAGAGAGAGAGGTAAACAAATACAGTGTGTTGGAGTGAATCAGAGAATATTTATATTGCGCCAAAACAAAAATGTTGATTCTCTTTTTTTCCATTCTGTTTTGTATGTATGATGATGATGATTCTAAATTTAGAAACAGGCCATATAATAATTCAAAGTTAGGTAATATATAGATAGAGAGAAAGAAATACGGTGAATATATTTACTCACTTGAATTTTGATGAAAATGGCAATGTGGAAGTTTTTTTCGCTATTTTTGTTTGGGAAATTTTTTTTTTACTGATCTTGCGCCTTCAATCTCTGTACGCGGGATAAAACTTTTGTGTATGAAACGAAAGTTTGAAAATAAAAATTGATAAGCGTTAGGGATATAATGATGAATGTTGTTCCTTCTTGCTTTTTCCGGTTCATCTCACTATATGATTCGTTTTTGCGTTTTTTTTTTCTTGTTTTGTTTTTCATTTGGCTAAAAATAACCATGAAATTTTCGTTTTCCTGGCCCACATCATTAGTAGAATTTGTTTTTTTTCGCTCCTGTTTTGTTTGGTTTGAACAATGATTATGTGATGATCGACAAAAAATAAAAGAAAAACATTGTTAACAGTTAGGTCAGCAGCTACTTGTATGCGTATGTGCATGTTTGATGGTGGCTAAAAATAATTTCTCCAACAACAACAACAACAACAACAAAAACAAGATCAACCGATGAGAGAAGACGATCATCATCGATGACGAAATGGATAAACAACAACAATCTATTTGATGATGATGAACGTCATCATTTTTTTGTTTTGTTTTGTTTTTGTCATTCATAAAAACGGAAGATAGAACCAGAAATAAATTTACATCGGATAATTTCGATTAGTTGTTGTTGTTGTTGTTGTCGGTGGTTATTCGTTGTTCTAAAAATAAACAAAAAACAACATCCAAGTGGACAAATTCTAAATGCGATGAATAATGGATGAAATGAAAATTTGGAAATTTTTCCGTATTTAAATAAAAAATTTTTTCAGGCTATTTTGAACCGGAAACTTTTTTTCCCGATAAGGATAAATGGAAAAAAAGTTTTCGCTCACTCATATTGATCATTCTCAAATTTCAAAAAAAAGAAGAAAAAAATGGCCATGAAATAATAAGAACCGGATATGAATTTGTTTTCCAAAAATAGTTTTCAAAATTCAATGAATCTTCTCATTTTTCCAAGTCCTTTTTTTTCGTTCATCGTAATCGGATTTTCATTTCTGCATGATAATGTTCCAAGAGTAATAACGAAAAGAAAAGAAAATATTGAGATGCATAAACTTTTCGGATTTTGAGAGAACTATTTGACATTCGATAGCAAGAAAATGATCAAAAATATTCTATTCATCAGATTTAAGAAAGGATATATCTTTTCACAAGAAAAAAAAACTTTTATTTATTACGAAAATCAGACAGATTAGAATCATTCAAAAGACTAGAAAATAATAGCTATTTTTATAAATCAAAATGTTGAATTTTTCCAACATTATCATCCGATGATGATGGTGGTGGTGGTGGCTGCACATTCATCCATCGTCCATGATTACCATCATGATCATGATCATTATTGTTATTCCATTCAATTATTTCATCGTGGTCATGCTCAACAACATTGATTGGTAATGAATTTTTATTATCCATTATTATTGGATGATGATCGATATTATTATCCAATTTATTTGACTGTTCTGTATCGCTTATATATAATGGATCACCAACATAATGTGTTGGTGAAATAATTAAATGTCTTAAGCTTAATGCTTGTAATTTATCATCATTATTCATATGTTGATGAAAAAACATTTCCATTAATGTTTCATTAATATGTGCACCATACATAAGTGGTAAAAATTCATCAACCGGTATCATACGATTCAATGGATTTGCTTGTAATAATTTTTCAATACCATTTCGGGTTAATAGATAACCAATTGTCCAATATGAATATCTTGGTCTCACAAATAATTCGTCAATAATTTCTTCTTTATCATATTGGCCATCATTTAGTTTTCGTCCTAAATAAAGAAAATCATATTGATTTGATAATGTTTCGAAACGATTGAAAATCTGTGACCACTGTGAACGAAAATTCCAATCAAAACGAACATCATCTTCAAGTACAATTATCTGTTTTTTGGATTGATTGAAAGAAGTAAAATTACAATTGATTAAAATTTAACAAACCGAAAATTATTTATTGACTCACTTTGGAATAATTTTCTCTTGAAGCTTCTTCCCAGACACGATAATGGGAAAGAAAACAGCCAATCTCACCGAATGTTATTGGCCGTTTATGATATGGATCAACATAACCATCCAAGGTATGTATTCCATGTTTTTGTAGAAATTCTTCATTCAATTCTTTACCATCGGTAGCCATTTTAAATTTTGCTCGTATACCCAATAGATTCAGACATTGTTCCATTCGTTTTCGTCGTTCTGGTCGTCGTGCTAGATTTATTACATAGATTTGATCCACGCCTAATGTATCGTAATTTTCGTCACTTTCAACAAATTGTTCTAATGATGATGATATTGGAAACGATGGTCCTTCAATCAAGGATTCTAGCTCTAAATCAATCAATGTTTGCCGTGTTTGTTCGAATGAATATTTATCCTCAACAATGGGCAATGGTATCCAGCCCCAAATCTCATTATTATCTACATAAAGCTTGATTCCATTCAATGTAGCTGATTTGGCAAATGCGATTATATCATCATAGGGAATTTTCCATGAATGGGCTGGTTGCATTGTGTCGATTAGCTGTTGTATTTCTAACGGATCGAATGTCAATAAACGTGATGCTGTTTTGCGTAAATTAATAAATAAACAACTATGTATCATAGGAACAGAAAATTTTCCACGTTGTTTACGTTCCAATATTGGTAGATAATCGTCTGAACGAATATAATAACCAGTGTCATCCATTCCAGCCCAAAAATTGGAATATGTATTAAATGATTTAAGCATCGGTGCAATAACCACCTCCTGATCCGATATGGCGGTAAGATTATGAAACATCATTGGATTCGTGAGAATAACATCCGAATCCAAGAAAATGAGCCAATCAGCCCATATTAAAAATGATTGATATAATTCATAATTTTTATAATCAATCAAACGACTATAATGATCTTTATTCCAATAGTTCAATGAATTGATTGAATCCATTGGTAATCGAACATTGAGAATTGATAATTCAATATCATTATAATGGTCTTCATTTGCACGAGACCATCTTTTCATCATTCGAATTGTTTGTTCATTCACTCGGATACGTTCATCCAATATGACATCGATATCGTCAGGCTCCCGATATAATGGATCATTCGATTCTTCATAGAATATTCTTTCAGTAATCAATTTGATTCTGATACGATTTTTAGAATATTTCTGCGATTCAATAGCACCAAGACAATATGGTAAGAATTGAGCTTTATTATACGGATGGATTAATATCACAATTTGAATGGTGGGTAAAAGATATTCATCCAAGTTTGTTGTTGCTGTCGATGTTTCATCATTATATGAATCTATCGATGAGATCAATTTAAATCGATGGAAAACAATAAACAACAATAATGATAAGCGACAAACTAGCTGAACGACAAACATTATGATTTGATAATTTTTCGAATGAATTCAAGACTTCATCCACTGTGAACAATGGGATAATCCATATGGTATTATCACCACCACTTGACTAGATGACAGAAAATGGGCGGCCACCCATACACATGGAAAAATTCAAGCAAAAATATCCGAAATGTAAACATTCATCGTGTTTCATCACTATATATTGATATATTGATATATTGAAATTGATAAGCCAGACCACATTTCAGACTTCATTTTACATGCACAAAACGTGAATAACATGATGATACCGATTTGGTCGAAATAGTCATCGATTGTCATTTGTTTTTCATCAAATCACTCTTTTTTGTTATTGTTTGGAAATTTTTTTTCAAATTCAAAATTCAAAATCAACAACATTTGTATGGCTATGAATTGCTCAAGGTAACCATTAATATGAATTGGTGATCATTTTTTTGATTTTTAAATTACGATTAGCAGATTGGTAAACTATAATTTTCAATTCTGACATTTAATTTGTGATAATTGTCAAAATCATGGCTGATAATAATGAAAATTTTTATGGCTCAACAACTTCTACCGTTAATGATCGTATCAGTAATAATGTACCGTTATTTGGTCCATCAATACCTGGTCAAAATCATTCATCCAATATTAAATTTGTCTATTCGGATACTGATGAACATTTAAATGAAATTGCCGAACTGTATAGCTATGGTGAAGATGTTGATTTTCCACCGAATCGATTTGCATTCGAAGAATTAATGGAAGATTATGGTTATCCATTAAAATGGACACACATGTCTGAAGATCAAAAACATCGTGCTATCGAACGAATGGCTGAAGGTATTGAATTTATTGATCGAACCAACAGAATTCGAGCCATTCGTGGTTTATTGTATTTGTGTCAAGGAAATTTCGCTGATTGTCTAATAATTGATGAACAGCCTAAATATGCAAGAAAAAATATATTCCATCTTTATGATTATGGCCTATTTCCAATGTTTATCCAATTGATTCATTATGAAATTGAACATTCAATGAAGATGAATGTATCATCATCACAACAAGTGACTACTAGTACATCAACTGCAACTGCTACGATGACAAATTCATCTTGCCATTCAAATGTTGCATTACGATTATTGGTGAATATAATCTATTCATTCGTACAAGAAATGTCTGTCGAATGTCCTGAAAGTGATACCGATTATCATCGAAAATTACGTGAACAATTCAAAGAGGAATTAATGCAACCAATTTGTGGTGAATTACTGCCAATCTCATTATTCGATATGATTGTTAAACATTGTAATGGGCAAGGGCCACCAAATTTTCAAACGAAAAAAATATTATTATTATTGTGGAAAGTATTGCTATTAACATTGGGTGGACATGATGAAATGCTTCGATTGAAAAATCATTATCGTAAAAATGCTGGTCTGAAACCAGTGCCGGATGATACATTGGAAGTTACACGACGAATGTTTCCAGCATCACCACCACCAACTGCAAGTGAAATGATTGACTCACAAAATCAACGTAAAATGAATCGTCCATTCAAAAGGCAAACAGTTGTGAAACAAAATTCATTCGGTGATGAATCATATACTACTACATCAACAAATTTCAATGGTGATGAATCCAATGTAAATGGTGATGATGACATTCTTAATGATGATGCATTTGAACCACCTGATGGTAATGGTAATAATGATGGAAATTCAAATGATACAAATGAAAACTCCGATCAACAAGATACGGTTGATGAATTGACACCAGCAACACCGACACCAACATCCACACAGAATGATGGCTCCCCACGATCATCTAGTCCATTACCTGAAGATGGTTTCCAAAATACTAATAATGATCGTCGTACAGAATTGAATAATCTACGTGCTGCACTAATGATATCCAAAGGTCTTCCTTGGCAAACAAAAGTACGACAAAAAGATATTGAACAATTTTTTAACCAAGTAAGACAAAAATTTCTTAAATATAATTTACCCGATGATTATACAACAACAGCTGGTTTGCCAACACCAATTCTTGAAAGTATTGAAGTATTACGAAAACATTTATACATATCTTTAAGTGAAATACAGATCAAACGTGAAGAAGAAATTCATCGTTACCCATTAACAATGAAAGAATTGGATAATGAATCATGTAATTCATTTGCTGAACAACTATATCGAGCAATGTTGCCAAACTTGCCACAATATTTGATTGCATTATTGAAATTATTACTTGGTTCAGTATCGAATCTGAAATCCAAAAATGAATCGCATATTGTATTGGCTGATATAATGCCACCAGAACCACCGATCAATGTAATACAATCGATGAAAATGAAAATTGATCTAAATCGTCATCAGGAAATAATAATTAAAGCAATTTCTGGTATAATGATACTGATGTTAAAACATTATAAAATCAATCACATTTACCAATTTGAATACATCTGTCAACAATTAATGTTTGCCAATTGTATACCATTGATAATCAAATTTTTATCACAAGAAATGACGGAATTTGTTCAATCAAAAAATACTATTTCTGTATGGGATTTTCCAGTATGTGTGATTGGTGAACAGCCAGAGCTTTCATCCGCTACGATTGAATTGTTGTCCGAAACACAACCATATTGTTGGCGTAATATGTTCTCTTCGATAAATCTTTTACGAATATTGAATAAATTGACAAAATGGAAAAATTGTCGTATTATAATGTTGGTGATATTTAAATCATCACAGCCATTAAAACGTGCATTACGTGTACGACATTCAATGTTTCAGCTTTATGTATTGAAATTATTGAAAATTCAAGCCAAATTTTTGGGCCGTCAATGGCGTAAATCAAATATGAAAACAATGTCAGATATTTATGCCAAAGTTAGACATCGATTGTAAGTTGTTGTTTTGTTTTGCTTTTTTCTTAGTTTTTGTAAATATATTTTTGTTGTTGTTGTTGTTGTAGGAATGATGATTGGGCATTTGCCAATGATGTCGATACAAAATCCATCTATGTACAGACGGAAGAATTTTTTCTACAAGCCAATATTAATCGTTTTCATTATCGTCGTTATGAGAAACCATATCCGAATAATAATATAAATTCAATGATTGCATCTCAACCAACACAAACAACGACTGCTGGTCATTTGAATGGTGGTGGTAAATTAAATGATTATATATCCAATGGATTGAATGGATCGGTAGTGACAAGTCCTTCAGCTACAGGTGCTGGTATCGTGGGCAATACATTTTTCGATTCAAATATTACATCAACAACAGGAAATCAAATATCAAATGTTTATATACAACCACAACAACAACAACAACAAGCACTGAATCCAGCATTGGTATCGATTGCTGAAAATGATCTATTACAACAACAAGTGGATAATAATCTATTGTCAGTGTTAAGTAAAGAGATACGATTAAGTAAAGATTTTAAAAAGAATTATGAAATATGGCTTGAGCGTGAAGTATTTCGATATGAAATCAATTGGGATGAATTATTGGATGATCCAAGCAATGCATCGATTGATACGAATTTTTTGGATTTCATTACCGATAAATCAAATATGAGTACCGTACGGCCACAAAAACAATCAAACGTAGTAATCACATCATAATGGATTAATTGATTGAATCGAAGCATTAGCTGGTAGCTATTTTTTTTCTCATATTGATTTACAAAAGTTTCTTTTTTCACATTTTTTTTCTATATAAAAAATTTTTTCAAAAATCAATTTTATATCACCAATAGATGGCGACACGTTTTCAAATCTGTAATCTATTTCTCATCAAATTAATCGTTCGTTTTATTTTCGTTCGATTTTTTTCGAGTGTTTGAGTGTGTGTGTGTGAGTTT
Organism: Dermatophagoides farinae; assembly: GCF_024713945.1. Taxonomy (NCBI): domain Eukaryota; kingdom Metazoa; phylum Arthropoda; class Arachnida; order Sarcoptiformes; family Pyroglyphidae; genus Dermatophagoides; species Dermatophagoides farinae. Next base: position 7,934,958 of record NC_134678.1, read on the forward strand.
CTTTGATTTTCATTTTTGATTGTTTTTCATTTTTTTTCTACAATTAATAAAACTTTGAATTTTTGAAGAAAAAAAATGTTTGATAATAATTATTTCAGCCGTCAAATTTATTTCGATCATCCAGAATTAGTTGTCAATTATGATGGCAAAACAAAAGAAATCGGTGAAGAAGAAAATCCTTGTGTAACTATTGTACAGAAATATGATTCTGATGAATCCGGTGTCGTTTGGGATTCGGCATTATTAATGGCAAAGTATCTAGAATATTATTGCCATTGTCATCAACGAACAATGATCGATTCAAATGTAATTGAGCTTGGTTCTGGTACTGGATTCGTTGGAATATGGTGTGCTACAATGGGTGCATCAGTCATGTTAACTGATCTTCAGGCTAGCATTCCATTAATCAAATTGAATATTGAAAAAAATTCCTCATTATTGAACAATGACCAAGTTCAAGTTGAATCATTTGATTGGCTGGATCAATCAGTATTTCAATGGCAATTTTTACGCTGGAAACCATTGGATCAAATTGATTATATTCTCATGTCGGATTGTATTTATTATGAACAAGGAATGTTGGCCTTGTTTCAATTTATCAGATGGTTATTTGAAACATTAATGATCAATCGACCATCATCATCAAGTCATCATCTACAAATACTAATCTCTTATGAAGATCGTGATGAAAAAATATCCCTATGTAATGATTTTTTCCAAGTAAGTTTTGTAAAAACCGCCCGGGTTTGAGAACAATGATAAAAAAAACCCGGGCGAAAAAAATGTACATTTACCCGTGACCACTAATTACGATCATGTTTTTTATTTTCGTCTTTGATATTTACTAGAAATTGAAGCAATGTAAGCATTTAAAATGTGAAATTATCACCAATGAAAAACTACATCCTGATTATCAATCGAATGATTTACATTTATTAAGAATTGCATATTCTAATGAATTTTAAAATGGTTATACTATACATTCAATCGATCAATCGAATGAACATTATCGATTCACATGTTCAATTGTACTAATAATTTGCTAATAATGTACTTTGCTTATTGTGTCAAGTATAAATCGGGGCACTTTTTTGAATCTCCCAATCAAACCCAATTGTGCCCGTATGCCAATCGGGTTTCATTATTTCAAATCATATGATATTCAATTAGTCATCTCATCTCTAATGATGATAATTTTGCTTCCGATGATTTCATTTCATCATTTACGTTTCATTATCAACGAAAAAACGATATGTAAGTTTTATTTTATTATTTATTTTTTATATTTGTACTATCGGTATTTTGTTTTACATGAATATTTGTTTAGTTGTATATCATGTGCATTGTCTTGCACACAAAAAAAATCCATCATCATTATATTGCAATAATGTAGACAAAAAAAACGGAAAAAAACATTGAATTGATTAAGTGTGCTTAATCATGTGAGTTTATGATCAAGAAAAAAGAAATGAAACAACCTTTTAAATATCGATTGATATGATATGGATTTTTATTATTTATTACTAATGTAAACTTTATTTACATTGATGATTTCATCACCATGCGGAACATCATGTGAATTTGAACATCTTTTTTATTTTTGTTTCATCTCTATGTATTTTGCATGATTGTTTCGCATTTTTCTCTAATTTACTAATTCTGAAATTGATGAAATTTATTTATTTTTCTTGAATGTCATTCATGATGTGATCTATCTATCTAATGTTTTTTTAATTCATTCATTTAATCACGTAGGCTTCATTTTGCTTATCAAGAACTAATTTTACAATCCAAACAATCTCTTGTTATTGGATTTGAACGGAAAAAACTGGATCACATGATTATTGATTTATTTTAATCTTTATTTTCTGGTTATCATTTATTCATTCATATCTAGAGTAGAATAGAATAATCAAACGGCAATCTCTATATATCTGCTATCGTGTCTAAGCAAACAATCAATCCTTTCTATTTTTGATTATCATTTCCTTTCTCTCTTGTTTTTTGGATAGATTAAAATTTCATTTGAATCCTTGATCCAATTTTTTTAGTCTATATAGATCATTTGGTTTGTTTATTTGTTTCTAATCCCTGGGATACAATAATAATAGAGATTTTCTACTATATAGAGATTGTTTTGGAGTTCAAGAGCAAAAAAGCCGGAAAATCTTTTTGTTTTCAAATTTCATTTTCATTATGAAATGAAACAATTCTGATCAGGGAGGTAAAACAAATCCCACCACCAAAACAAACTTGAAATTGTTTTCATATATTTTTTCTCTTGGATTTCTTTTCGGAATTTTATTATTATTTACCAATCATATTTTTATCAAATCTATTATATCTTATCTTGAATGATGAATTGATTGCGATTTGGACAAAGTCAAATTATCCAATGATAATGATGTTGATGATAACAAAGTTTCTTTTTTTCACTATTTTGAGATATTGTATTTCATTTCATTGGATTTAGTGCACCACATTGTTTGAAAATTATTACAATTTTTTTTGCCATGGAAAATTGAAACAATTTTTATCGTTATTGATAATAATTACAATGGCTGAAAATATTTTTCATCATCATTCACATAGATAGCAAATCGTTTGATAAATTATTCCATTCGATTTGATTGCGTAATATTCAAATGAATTGATTTTTTGACACATAATTATCGACATTAATTGTTGTAATTTGTCATCAGAAATTTTTTTTCTTATTCACACAATGTTATTGTCTGCAAAAAAATTGTACTGACACAAATTAATGCTGATCGATCCATATTGATTAATCAATCAATCAATCATTCAATAAATGTCAGGTTCAAATTTGTCATAATCAGCAGAAAAAAAGTCAAGAGTTACTAATAATTATGAATAAAAAAAATTTTCCTCGTCATTGAAAAAATGCTGTTTTTTGTTTGCTAATTGAATTTTTTTTTTATTTTTCAATTCACCTTGAAATTAGAAAAAGATTTTTTTGGTTTTGTTTTCGATAATAAAACATTCTTCTTCGGTTGTTTTTGTTGTTGACATTCACTATTGTCAGATTATTCAAGTTCAAGCATTATATGTGTGTGTGTGTTTGGAATTTGTATATAAAAATAGAAAATTCTATCTAAACAAAACAATCTATAATAATTAACTGAATATATAGCCAAGTGGAAACATAATCATCATCTTATTATTTCGGATTGTACGTGATTTAAATCTGAAAGTAAATTTTTTTATATTATGATTGATAAATAGATAATTCTTGTAACTTATTATATGAAAAAAAAACAATGTGCACTCACACACACACACGAGACTTTTTATTTTTATAATTGATTATTACGTATTAAGTATATAAAGATGAGAATGAAACAAAAGAAAAAAATGGTGTCAACAGCATATAATATATTGCATCAGGTCTTATGATTATGTCGATATTATTGTCAATAATATACTGATGATGATGATGATGATATGCCTAAAAATATAAAAACAATCTTTTTTTCTGGGTTGTCATCATCAATTTTTTATTGATCACATCATTTCACGATTCGATTTTGATATAGATAATATAATTTGTTTTCATTTTTCCTCAAAGATATATACGATTAGAAAGAACATACCATCAATTTAAGCTCAAAGTTGTTGATCATATATTGATCAAAGCAAATGAAAAAAATACATCAACAATAATAATAATTTATTTTAGTAATGTCACTGATGATGATGATGTTTTTAGTCCAAGAGTTTTCCAAAAAAAAATTTGTCCTGAATTTTTTTTTCTTTGCTTATAAATATAAAATAATATAAGTCTTATATAATTCGTTTTTATATGCACTGAAAATGTATGTATGTTTGTCACACAATTGAGACCTTGAAAAATTGATTTTTTGATTCGATTTTTTTTCTTCTGATCATTGAAATTTGGCCCAAATATCTCTTTCACATATATACATGTATATGAATATAATTATTATCTAATTCATGTAAATGTGTGTCGTTGTATGTTTATTCAAATAGTGTTTATCTCGTTTTGAGGATTTTTCCCGATGATAATCAGAAAAAAAGAATTTCCGATGACGTTGTAATGACTTAATGAATGAGAATGACAATTAACATAATTTATCTATTCAATACACACAAAGAGAAAGAGAGACAAAAATAAAATAGAATTATCACATGACGATCGCGGTTATCGTCGACAACATGAATGTGTTTGGGTTTGGTATTTCTTTTCATTTGTTAATGAAAAAATAAATGGAAAAAAATTCTATGCTAACCCACCCTGAAGTGAATACACAGACCGATTTTTATTCATAACCACAGCCTACACGTATGAAAATTCTTTAAAATATCGTTGGTCTGTACTGTATTGCTGCCAAAAAGAATTCTTTCTACATAGAAATTATTCTATTTTTAGAAGATGTTTTCATTATTGACATCAACATAGAAGGGCGTGTCAATGATCAAGACAGCATCTGTTGCCTGACCTGATATAAATTTTTTTTTCTTTCTAAATTCAATAGAATAAGACTACAAATGGTAATGAAAACGTAAAGAAAAAAACGGTGTTAGAATAAATAGATCGATTAATCATTCTGTTACAAAAAAAAATTGTAACGATATTTTTGAACAATAATCTTGTAAAAATCACATGACCCTTTTTTGTCTCTTAAAAAAACACAGCACACAATTGAAAATTGAAAAAAGAATTTTTTCGATCTTTGTATCAATTTTGATTGTGAATTGCAAATGTTGTAAACAATTTTGCAACAAATACAAACTCTACTTTAAAAATATACAATTTGTGTTTATGTGTTTATGTCTGATTATAGTTTTTTATTTAAAATTATTCGTGTGGCATAGAAAAATATTGATAAAAAATTTATGCTTTGCTCTTGTATAGTGTACGTGAGTATAATTTTTTTTTTTTTTTTTTTTTGAATGTGTTTGTATGTGTGTAAAACATAATATATATTACACGTGCAAAGTCCAACATGAGAGTAAATTTATAATAAAGTCTAATAAATTATCAAAATATTTCCGATGCAATCTGTAAGTCTTTCACATATCGAATAATTTTTTGTCTATATTTTATTGCTATAAAAAGTCTACAAATAAAATTATTAAAATTTTTTTGTTTAATAATAAAAAAAAACAAAAACAGCAAGATGTTAACCACCTAGACGTGTGTTTTTTATACGTATACATTGTAGGGGGTATACTATACAACAGAAACGAAAAAATACCAACAGGTTTGTCGATAGCATCGATAGATTCTTAAAGAATTTTCTAGATTTTAATAATGATTTTATGATTGATGTCATTGTTCAGACAATTTTCATCTGCATCATCATGCTCTTTTCTACAGCTGCATGAATGAATGGTGATGACAATAGTCATTAATAAATGAATGAATAAATAATTAAATCAGGTAGAGGTGCGTGAGTAAGACAAAGAAAAGCGTGCTTACCTAGCAACTGAAAAAAACAACTACATCAAGGAAAAAAATAACCAAAATCATGGTTGTTATAACCACCACACACGCACATTGTACAGGTTGGTTTTAGTTTTTTTCATGTGTGTATTCGACACATTATTATCATCATTATGATTCAGTCTTTTCTGGTTGATTGTTTCCTAAATAATCACCACCTATTAAACGAATGAATATGGTGATGATGATGACCTTTTAATGCACTTTTATTTAATGGATTCTAACATTTCTATTTCTGTATATTTGTTTTTAGCTTTTTTCGTCATTGTTGTTGCTTTCCAGTTCAAATGATGAACAATTTTTTCCTGCATTTACAAAAATAGATTTGATTGATAATAAATATCAATCGATATGACATGAGACGGATGTTTTTTTTCTTAGTTGAATTATTATATAATATGGTTATTTTGTTGGGGTACGATGCACCCTTTAACAATAATAATAACCAGGCTTCTTCATTTGCGTTTTCCTAAACATGTGTTTATTAATGTGATAAAATCATCGATCATTGATCGATAAAGTAAATTGATCACATTTCAATATACGTAGATGATGATGATGAGATATCATTTACATATTTGTTCCATTATAATTATTATCGTACTTTACTATATAGAGTGAATATATAATCCTCGTGACCAATTATACAATATTACAACCAACAAGGTTTAGGAAAATTACTTTTTTGCGAAATTTTTTTCTTCCCTCTAAGAAAAAACAATCCAAGCACTCGGGATAATTATTATTATGATATATGATGATGATAATAATAATCATAAAAAATTGTCCGAATTGTCTTTTTTTTGATGATGGTGAAAACATTTTCCACTTTTTAATGGAAAATTTTTTTTGTCATAACAATCAAATTTTTCATCGAAATGAGATGACATTTGTCAATCAATTTTTTTATCAATTTTCCATATTTGAAATTCTTTTATGGATTTCCTGGCAAAAAAAACTACCATTCGCTTATTCTTTCCATGGAAAATGGCCTTGAAATGCATTTCCAATTTTCGTTCTGGTTAATGACAAAATCACAAAAGTATAGGTACAATTTTTCGGAAAGACAAAAAAATGAAATTTCATAAAATAAAGGTATGAGTAGAAAGTAATTGAATTTTTATTTTTTTCTCCAAATGTTAATGACAATGAATGGTGATGAACTCATCATACAAAATGTAGTTGTATAATATATTTAAATGTTTCCGTCATAAGCGGAAATGACACTCATCCATCCTTTCTGTCAAAAATGAATTTTTTTTTTGTTTCTGCATGCAAATTTTTGATTATTCTTCAAATAGTCAGTTATACATGGTTGTCATTCATTTTATTTTTTCTACGAATGACTTTTTGCCAGGAGAAAAGAATTCATTCTTGTCTGTATCTATATATATTATATTATTATGATGTTTATAGATGCTTAAAGTCACGTAATCCACCATACATTCATTCATTCTTTTAATATATTGAAAATTATTATTGTAAACATCATTGCAATCACACAGGAATGTGCCACTAGACAGACAAGCATAATAAAACTAATAAAATGGCTGCTACAATTACTTTACATGCATGTCATTCTATTCTGTATCATCATCATCTTCCATAATATCATTCAATAAATGTCTAGTCTAGATATTTTTTTTTGTTTGTCAGTTTTGATAATATCAAAATTTAAGTTTATGCTGGGGTAGCTTTTTGGTATAAACATTTTCTTCAGTGTTTATGTTGACACAGTGTCCCAGAAATAAAATGATTTCTATTTGGGATAAATAGTGTTTTTGTTGTTGTTATTCATTCATTTATTTTTATATCTGTTGTTGTTGTTGTTCCACATTCCTTTTTTTAATCATTTCATTTCTTGGATTTTCATTTTCAATGTTATTTGTCTGAAAAAAACACAAAATGAGTAGATATTATTTAATATGTGTTTATTTACTATTGGCGTTGATCGCTTTTTTTGATTTTGATCATGTTGTTCTCGATTTGTTTTGAACATTTCGAAAGTAATATTTTTTTGTTTCTGAATCGATTCTAATCCAATTAGACGATGGATAAAGAGTGGGCATAGCAACAGTCGAATTCTTTTGACCTTAATAATGTTGTGTGAATTCCATTTACCAAACCCTGAAATTCAACAAAAACAACAACAACATTAATGAAAATCCTATCATGAAAGAGGAATTGGATAAACTTGTGACGAAATGTTGTTCGTGTCGTTTTATTTTTGCAAAATCAAATATTTAATTTGGGGATTCTTTAGAGTAAGATCAATAAAAGCTATCTAGAATTCGAGAATATTATGAATGAAATTGTACAATATTTTTCTAGTGTGAAATTTTTTTTTACTTGATTCCTGTCTTTGTGTAACATTGTAGAAAATTGAATTTTTTGTGTTGAGAAGCTAAAAATAATTTTTTTTAAATTTTCGAACTTAAAATATTTTTGTAAAATGAGAAAAATTTCAAGTTGTTGTTTTTTTTGGCTAAAAAAGGCTCTTGATTCAAGCTGAATTGATTATTATAACATCACAAGCGAACAGAATATGAAAATAATCTTTATATTGTTATTTGTTTCATTGATGTAATTTAATATTCTTTGATTATCATCATCATTTCGGGTGGGTAATGACGATGCAAATTACTTCATCATCATTTACCCGAAAATAAATCATTTTTATGTGACTACGTCACAATATTATTATTTTTTTTGTTAAGAATTATGATCATCATCAATGAATGAATATGTGGATGGTTGGTTAAATGTCGTCATGTTTTTTGTTGTTTTTGTTATCAGTAATAATAACCTCGTATACATATCAACTACATATGTAATATAATGTAATTTGATGTTCAATCATTACATCAGCTTCTGGTATGTTTAGTATGTGTATCCCCTTCTCATGTGATGTATTAATGATTTGTAATAAAAAATTTTTAACATGTTAACATCATATCATTATGTTTGTGACATTTAGTGATCGAAATCAATCATCGAATTAAATCACGACAGAACCTAGAAAGAGAGAGAGAGAGGCAGGGCTGATAATTTTTGTTGAAAAGAAAAAAAATAGTTGTCTTTTTCGCTTATCCTATGATCAACTGATGATGTGTGACATGTATCGAACCATATTTTCTTCCTTTGGATTCATTTTCAATTTAATTTTCTGAATTGAAATTAACAATCAAGAGAAAAGCAAAAATTCTTTTTTTTTTGTTTTTCAATTATCAAATTGTTTCTGATGAATTATAATAGTGTAGAGTTTTTTTTTCATTCACCCGCATGTTTTTGATGAATGATGATATCATTCGATTTGAATTGAAATATATCGATATTTGTTTTTTTTCTTTTCTTTCTACAATCAATTATCTTGAATCCAAGTGAAAGATATGATTCAATAAATGATAAATTGTTTAATTGATTGATTGAATGATATTCAAGAACAACGATTATCACATCATTCATTAAATTAATGATCGAATCCCAAATAAGGAACTATACTACCGGGATATGTGTGACGAAGGTTCGATATAATTTTTTTTTTACAAGATAATAACATTTAGAAATTTTATACAATTCTGGCTGTAGAATTGTCAATTTCAAGTAAAATATAATCATGTTTCAATGACCTGTCTGTCTGTTATTAACATAAACCAGATGTATGATCCGGTTTCTGAATAAAGGAGTGGAAATCTTTTTATTCATTCATTAATCGAATGTAGAAATTTCAACGTGTAAAAAATGCCAATAATGAGTTTTTGATTGAAAATGAGTTTCATTTTTAAACATTTACACTTTTACCACAAAGACAAATCAAGAACCAAATAAAAAATCTCATCATTGTCGTTGTATTTAATAATCATCATCATCATTTTTTTTTTTGATTACCATAATAAACTCCATTTGGTATTCAAACAACAATTTTTTTATTTCAGCCAAACCAGTCATTGATTTTACATGCCACCATCACCATCAGTGTAGATGTATATATCATTGATATGTTGACGAAATGTTTTTTTTTTGTTTTCTACTTTTTTCATGGACATGAAATCGCTCATCAAACCATAATATTTTCATGATGAAAATTTATTCGGTAGTCGAAAGCCGAAAATACCACAGTTGCAGGGTTGGGGTGTTTTATGTCTGGTGAAGGAAGAAGGAAGAATAAGCTCTAATAATAAACGGGAGCATCTCGTTTTTTATCTTGGTTTGAAACAGCAAACTTTTTCGAGAGTGAAAGGTATATTCATCATTCAATTTCAATACCATTTCAATGCATATTAAACACCATTTAATGTGTAGTCTATTTTTTAATTTCAGAATTATAACGGCAAAACAGAAAAAAATTGTGTTTACCATTGTCGTTTTTTTTTGTTTCATTCAATGATGAATATATGGGCACACACGAGACACATCTACATTGAATGCAGTAAAAGAATGAAAAAAACTTTGTCAACATGTTTACCTCTACATTGCCCATTTTTTTTGTTTATTTGTTTCCCAAGTGTGTTATTTACACTGTGTGATGGCTGGTATCCAATATACATGTATATCCATCCTTATAGCATTCTATATAATATATATATATCTGCAATATGACGTTGATATGGCGCCCATTTACATCTGCCCACCATATATATAAAAAAAAATACTACAACTACATTGATAATGTTTTTATACATAAACATTCTCGGTGTATATGTATAAACACATCAAAAATATAATTGCTTACTTGCAATGGTTGACTGCAGCCTGGGCTGATTTACTTGAATTTTGTTGTTTTTTGTCATTTGTGTATTTGAACAAAAAAAACAAGCTCTCAAATATCCATTGTGCAAACCAAGTGGTAGATGTATGTGTATGTGTATCTGTTTCTTTTTTGTTTTTGGTTTTTTTCGTTTGAGGATAAAAAGCAAAATTTTACAGGCAATCGCCGGTATTTTAATATATACAGTCAAACCGAATAGAACCATAACAGCTTAATCGATTTATTAATTTTTTTTGTTGAAAATTGATTTGCTATTGAAACATTTTTTAAGCGAATCAATCTTCTGAATTTTTTTTGCTTCCGCAATATTCATTTTTTTCTTGTTTTTTTTCTCATTTTTGTTGACGGAAATTTGATACACGAATGGTCCAGAATTTATCTGTATAAGACAGCACAAATCGAAAAATATACATCAACAACAATGGCATTTATGGTACCATTAGTCAAGAATCATTATGATATCTACAATACACGAACAGCTTTCAGTGATCATGATACCGGTGGTGGTGGATATATGATTGGATCTTCAAATCACAATCTGAATCGTCGTGGCCGTACAACTAGCCATTCATCCGAATCGAACAACAAAAAATCTGCTTTTGTCATTGGCGGTGGCAGCAATAGCCAAGTTGTCTTGAATGGCATCGTCCATATGAATGGTCGATCATCATCGAAATCAAAACCTAAAGTAGTGCTTGCTAGTGCTAACCGTGCTAAAGGACAATCACAACCGATTCAAGTGCAAAAACAATCACAACAAAACAAAACAACTGAACAACAACAGAGAGGTTCACCAGTGAAAAAATCACCATTATCGCCTTCATATTCATCAACACAGAGTATGAACCATGCAACACGTTCATTTCCTCATGTACGACGTACTGTTCGCAATCCAATCACCAATCGTGTATACAGTTATTCAGTATCAATTCCTGAATATGTTGCTGAAGAAGATGAAGAAGAATTGGCACGATTAGAGCTAGAAGAGTCACTTGAATCACAATGTGAATCACCAACATTAGATCAGGTGATGATCTTTTCGACAAGTGCTCCTGCCGGTACTGGATCGATTGATAATGGCATAATCGACATTGTCGATGAAGATGATTTTATTCGTTGTACAGGTGCACGATTACCGTCATCCATTCGTACACAAACAAAAAATTCGAAAAAATCAAAACGAAATGCGAGCTTTTCATCATCAATCGCCCATTCCTCGTCACTACCGAATTCACCAGTTAATAAAAACCTTGAATCATCATTCAATGATGAAACAGATGAACCAGAATCACCGACGAAAAATCAGTCACAATTTGAACGTTGTAATTCATCAAATTCTCGGGAATATATGGAATTATTACAAAAATTCATTCTTCACCTGAAAATGTTGAAACTAAAAAGAATATTCAACCCGAAAAATTCTAACTCGTCGGCCAAAGAATGTAGACAGCGAAACCGTTCAAGCACATTGGATGATTCAATCAATTTATGACCACAAAGGAAATACCGTATTTTGGATGATAGTCGATTCATCCGATATATTTTTTCAATCATTGCGACCATTGTGATCATTTCATCTCATTCTTATATTCATTCATCCATCCATAAATCAATACCTACCATTGATTCATCTTTCATTTAACCGACCATATGTGGTGATGATCAATTTTCCTTTATATATCAAATTCGTGCCTTTCTTTTTTTCGGAACTTGAATATTAGCAGATTCGATCCACCTTCGTGTGATACATGTGATGTTGATGAATGGTTCCAGAAACTTGTTTTTATTGTAACCTTGGTGATATATAACTGAAAAAACCATACTTACATGAGCAAAAAAACGACGCTAAAAATTCATCCAAATTCAAGACTTATCTGAACAAACCTTTTTGGATGCTCTATTTTCTTAAACCCCAAACATATATTTTCTCCTGCATAACAAATTATGTTTATCCGATCAAAAACTTGTATCGTTAAGTTTTATCTTCGTATTTATTTCCGATTTTTTTCAGATATTTTAATCAATCTGTGTTTTTCAATAAAAATCTTCCATTTAAATGATTTAAAGATATTTTATCTATAGATAAAACTTCATAGAATCAATAATCAATAAATCATTAAAAAAATTAAAAATTGGAAGTGATGCCATCTGTTATCAATAAAATCCATCTGTTATCAATAAAATAAAACATTATTTATTACTGTCAACAGATGGCTCTACTTCGAATTTTTAATTTATTAAGATTCATTCATTCTATGAAGCTTTATTGAAATAAAATTATACAAAAGGTTTTTGTACTTACGATAATAAATAAAATGGGAAGGGAACGAATCACGAAATATAACTACAAATAATACCACCAGAGATTAGCCAGAGGGATTCAATCAAAATAAAGATCATGTTATGATTTGTATCTCATAATTCGACATCTTTCAAATATTCATCGATGATTGAGTTGGGTTCAAAGCGAGGAAAATTGAATTGCATTTCGAATTCATCTAAGGCTTCGTTTAGTTGCCCTATCACTGCCATCATTTGTTTAGAATGGTCTACACAATTGACCATCAGTTGATCGATTTGCCTCTGATTAATTTCTGGGACTTTAGGCAACGGTTTGAGCATACCATTCGGATATCGGTCAAAGCTGGGATCTACCAATCTCATGTTACGTCTATATTTATTGTAAGCTTTCACTGCTTGTTGTTTTCGCATTCGATTCATTGTTACTTCTATAATATCAATGGTATGGCTTGTTTTATCTCGTTTTTCGGTTATTATGCTGCAAAAAAAATAATCAACGGCTTTTGGTGGGTTAAAATTCAAAGAAACATACCTATTTGTTTGCAGTAATAGTCTATCGAAGAACATCATTCTTCTTCGTTTCGCTTCGGTGTACAGCAGTTTAGTTCTTTGTTTGATGTTCGATGCCTGTGCATTTAAAATGCCCAAACTGGATTTTAAACTACTCAACAATTCTAGATCTTCTTTGATTTTGGGATCTAATTCAATTTTCGGTACACTAGACAAAAATGGATTACGGTTCAAAGGAAAATGAGGCGTCGAAACCCCTTGTTTAGGATGATTATTTACGGATGTTGACTGAAATTTGGTTTGAACTTTCGGTGGACGTCTTAATAGCTTTATCTGATCACGAGAGCCATTCAATGCATACATTAATCGAGCTACATTGGATATGAGAAGGCAAAAAATATTAATAAATGTCCACAGATTGTCAATGATGGAAAATTACCAGTATCGGCAGGAGTCTTGAATGAATTCGAAACATTCATTCTCTTATCGATCATCATTGGAGCGACACTAAAATGTCGAGACTCTGAATTTCGACCATCAAGATTTTCAGGAGGTGTCATATCCAAAGATTTTTTCAGACACGAAACGCCTAAATCTTTCATAAATATTTCGTTTGAACATTCTTTCATGACAGGATTATTTTCAAGAGTGAGCTCATTATCCGACAAATTATTGATATCGTTTATTGGCTTCGATGATGAAGTTTCCCATGAAGGTAAAGGTAATGGCACTATAATTTCACTTTCTCGACTCAATAATTTTTCAATGGTCGAATTGTCTTTGTCTACGTCCGAAAGTGATAGTGATGATTCAACATTTCCTATTAGATTTTGTCTAGCTTTTCGTAATTTGCTGCTATTTCTTTTTTTCGTTTGAATTTTTTTCGCCGATTTTTGTGATTCAAGTCTGACAGGATGATCATATTTTCCGCACATGTGTCTAATTGTTCTATGAGATTTTCTCATCAATCGATCTTCGTTCGTTTTGGCTATTAATTTCGATTGGAAAAATTTTTTTTGATAATCAAATTATTATGCACTAGGATAATATTAATTACATACCTCTATTTGAGGAAATTGTTGAGGAAAATGTCGATTCGATGAATATTAATAATAAAATGATGAGATATAATCGTCGAAATAATTGTCCACGATTCGTGGAATGATGATGATTTTGATTTATTCGCTGTTGAATGGTTGACATTTTTGACCTTTTTATTCGTTTCGTTATTGGATTGATTGAAATAAATTTTTGGAGTAAAAATTCTTTGCGATGTGATTATTGAAAAAATTCAATGAAGAATGCAGTATTCTTATCAATCGATAACTGATATAGTCATTTGATTTTTAAACATTTTTATCCATTCAAACGATTTCGGATACAATATGGATAATGATGATGGTCATATAGACGCGCGCAATAACAATTTTTGAAAACAAAATATTTGCTTGCTTAATTTCAAGGTGATTGTTCTATTCTTCAAGTGATGGTCATCACGAATGAATAGCCAACATGAAATGACGAATGGTAGAAATACCCATTTAGGTTTGGACTTATGGATGGAAGAGATTGAAGATTGTTTATTTGTTCATTCATTCATACATGTTAGCGTGATGTGAATGTAGAATGAATGAATAGGTAGATGTCCAAACGACGATGGGCATACCCTTTCTTTTGTGTGTATATTATTTGCCTTGTTGATGATGGTCGATCATAATGATGGTAAAGTAAAGTGAAAAAGAACAAGCTCCAGTTTACCATCATTGTCATTTGTTCATGATAATAACAATTGTACAAGAAAAACATTCAGTTTTCAAAGGGTTAATAATGAAAGAATAACTTCATCTTGATCATCATCATTATAATAATGTCCAGATTGTATTCATTTGTCCAACGAAAAAAACAAATCAATCATTCTTTATTCATTTATTCCACATCAATCAACGGCAATCGATCGGCGAACAAATAATTTTCATTCAAAATTCCGAGCAATTTTAATTCTATGTTTAGTGTGATTTTTTTTAAAGGCGAAAAAATCCATCAAGATGATTGACATGATCATTGACAAGAAACACGAATAATAATTGATTGCACTCAGTGCGATCTTGATGAATGGATACACGTTCATTGATCTTGATGCCTTAGGCTTGATGAAAAGCTTCTAAATAAAAATTAAAAAAAATTATAATTATAATATATCACTATGTCCTGTCAATCATATCATCATTAGAATTAATTTGACATTCTGCTTTACACTATTCATAAGTATCATATGAAAAAAATTTCACTTTAAACGCTTACCAAATAATTCAATTTGTTTTTTCTTTTCTATTTTGAAATAAACAGCCAAAAGGATAATTATCCTGTTGTCTTTCTGTTGTAGCTAATTCGAAAAAAACGAATCATCATCATTATTAACTAATAAACCAATAAAAATAATGCATGGAATTTCCAAACAAAAACATTTCTATCATTAGATTTTGGAATATGGTAATGATGATTGAATAAATATTTTTTTCGAGAAAAAAACCAAGTTTCGAGAATCTTTCTTATCATTCATTTAGACATTGGAATTTAACAATAACAACAAAAAAACGATGACCTTTGTGATTTAAACCCTTTTCTAAAAAATAACTGGAATAAAATGACTATCATGATTTTCTTTGTATGCAAAACAGGCAATTTTGCTTCCGCATATAATCGATTCGTCACATAAGAAATAATATTTGCACAAACACACACAAAACTATGGCAAAAAAAGCTTATCATACAAAGCTGTTAAAGGTATGAATTTATATTTTTTTTTACGATTTGAATTTCAAGTACCATTTGGTGTCAAGTTTTTTCTTCTTCGTGTACACTTGTCGCAATGTAAAGAAAAAGAATGGTAACAACATTAACATGTAACGACAAGTCTTTAAATTATAAAGTGTTAATCAACTCAATTACAACGACCTTTCACTCACTATCATTGTGTGTGTGTGTGTCTACTATTTCTATGTATGTATGTACAGTAATGATGATGATGATGTAAAAATCAAAATATGCATCAATCGAGATATTATGTAGACTTACCATTTTCTTGAAGCAAAAAAGGATTTATCGATTCATCACTATTATTGTTCATCCACGATTTTTATTGTTTTCAAATTTTTTCTTGCACGATTCACGTAGGGTTGATCGATTAAGTATTGTTTTTTTTTCATTTCTTAAAAAAACATTCATTGTTCTCAGAAGTGTTTTGTTTTTCTTTTCATTTTTTTTTCGTTCGGTTTTTCATCGTATTTAACCTTGAACTTGACCTCGAATGAGTTTAATTATTGTGTATTTTGAATATTATCCTTGATGATGATGATTATTATTATGATCAATCATAATTATCAGAATGACAGTTTCGTACGTTTTTTCCAAAGAAAAAAAATGATTGAATCATCGGTGATATTATCGATGATGATCGGCCATCAATAATTTGATTATTATCATTTCTATATTAAAACAGTGCACATGTTTTTTTCAATCGATCAATATGAAAAAATGTAGAAATTGTTTGATTGCGTTCACTTGGTACAATCGAATAGTATTGATACTATAATGCTGCAACAATATTCAAATAAATGTATTGATTTCATGAATATTTGATTTATGAATATCAAATCATAAATCAAGAAAAATCCGATTCAGATGATTGATTTTTTTCCACGTCCACAAATATTGCACATTTATGTAGAATATGAGTTTCTGGAAAACCAGTAGCCAGAAAAAAATTGAATCATTATGATTGTTCATGATTCATTGTTTGAGGTTTTATGCCACCACTAGGAAATGACCTTGTTCAATACATTAGTTGTATCATCATCCGGAAGGGTTGCTATGAAAACATTTTCAAATAAAGGGTCAAATCTATAGAGGATACTTAAAAACAAAGGTGAGAAAACTTACAATGAAAATAAATGAGAAATATCCATCAATACATTACCTATTGTGTGTGTGTGTGTGTATTTTTCTTCAATTATCGATTATCATACAAACACAAATAGAACAAAATAGGCACGCTATAAGGCTAATCATTGATAATTTTGCCTTGTATAAAGGGAATAAATAAATATATATAAATAATTCAGAAAGGAAATAGAAAAAATTAATGATTTTGAAAATGATCATTATCATAATAATCGCCAATTATTATGATATATAGCCAATTGATGAGCAATCAATTTGTCGAAAACAATAATAATAATGACGATGACGATGATGATGATGAGGGAGATGAGTCAAACATGACTCAATTGTACAACGAAAAAAATTGAAAATTAAATTTTTTCCTGTCACTCTTTTTCTGTTGTATCAAATATATAAACAAAACGCTCTTTAGATTTAGCATGGATAAGTGCTGCTGATGATGATAAATGTCCATCGATACATTGGCAAATGGCAAAATAATTTCAATTATTCGATAGTCGTGTATAATAATAAAATGTAAAGGAATTTTGAAAACATTTGATCAATTGATGATCACATTGATTTCGCTATTATTTTTTCTTCTTTCATATTTCCCATTTATACATCATTAAAATTCAATTAAACAATTTTGATGTTGAATATATGTAATTGATGATGTGTTTGGACAAAATTAACATTGGGTAAAAACAGGACAAGAAAAAGATCTTGATTGAAAATTGAATTCATTCGAATACAAACAAAAAAATTACAATACAGCGATTGATTGACTGATTAGAATGGCGAATTCATGCCAAGTTTGGTGCCAAAATCCAAACGAGCTCTACGTTGTTGTCGAGTGCTGATTCTAAGGAAAAATAAAATAAATGTTTAGAAAAAATCCTTGAAAATTACATTAATACTTTATCTCTCTTCTTTTAGCAAAAACATTGATTGTCATCAATAGAATTGGCCACAAAAATCCAATAATCCAAATGTAAAACGGAATAATTTCGATAAAATGTTCGGTTATCTCGACTTCAGGCACATAAATATAGATTTCAATCAGACAAACGATTAGATGACAGAAGATCAATACGACCGATGTTCCTAACCAACAATAATTAACGAATGGATAT
The DNA here is from genome assembly GCF_024713945.1 of Dermatophagoides farinae. NCBI lineage: Eukaryota > Metazoa > Arthropoda > Arachnida > Sarcoptiformes > Pyroglyphidae > Dermatophagoides > Dermatophagoides farinae. The sequence continues at coordinate 7,953,100 of NC_134678.1, forward strand.
CGTTGCCATAAAAGATGATTGCGATGTACGAAACCAATCGATATAATCACTTGATAATTCAAAATATTGATCACCATAATTCATTCAAATTACAACGTTATCAATCTTACCCAGATATAGGACCAAAAATAACGATGCAATAGTCTGCCCGATTAACAGATGAGATGACCATATTAAATCGGTTTTAATATCACCATCAGCCCTTTGAAAATAATTTCGTAAAATGAAAAATTCGATCGCTTTAATTTAATAAACACTCACTTGACATCGCTAAACATCCAACATGGACCTAATGTAGATCGACCAACTTTGGTTTGTTCACATGATGTACCGATTATAATGGCAAACATAATCACACAAATCACTACTGAAGGTGTAAATTTGATTATGTAACAAAGGAAAAAATATACAATGGACTAATTTGTCGAAAATTGATTAATAAGAAAAATTTAAATAAATAAATATAAATTATTTAAAATCTTACTTCTTTGTTGAGATGTAATTTTTTTCCAGTAGCTACAGTCATCACTGTTGGATCCGGTTTAATGCCCATAAGTGAAACACTCAAGAATGGTATGACAATCATTGAAAGCCATAGAACGATACCAGGTGAAATAAGCGGTGGCAGGAACAATAATGAAGTGATCAATTGAGCTAGCGAAATACTTAGACAAGAGCTGAGAAAAAATTGAAATACATTTCGCATTCGCATCATATAATCACGGGCAATCAATATTAGATAATAGAAAATGATTGCATTGTGTCTTTCCATAGTCATGGAACATGGCAGTGCTACCAATTCATTGGCCAATTGTGCTGGCGTATAAATATCTTGAAATTCATTCGGTACAGGGATTCGATCAACAGGTCGAACGGGTTCAGTTTTACAAACATGTGGATACATAGGATCGATACCGATGCTAGAATTTATGAACATGTAATTAGGTGAATTTTAATGAGTAAATTATAAAAGTTAATTATTACCTTGCATCGGCTTGCATAAAAATCGGCATATTCGATTCATTAGCCATGCTTCCGATTACGCAGACAACTTCATCATATTCTTGCATGATTTTTACCATTTCTTTGGTTGCTTCAGGTGTACAATCAGTAAACAATGATACTAATAAGGGCACATTGTCCACATTTTCCAGATGTGGCCTAATATTATCAATACCTTTGGGCAATTTTGCACGATTAGACATATCGAATGTTATGGGCGCTTCATGTTCGGTCATTGTACTGGTTGTTGTATTACGACTTGGCGATGGTGAAAGTTGACGATGTGTATTTGAAACACTACCAGAAGCTTTGCTTGAACTTCGAAATTCTTTTGCCCGAGCAAAACTATGACGATTATGAATACTGCCCGAACGATCTGAACAAACAGAATTATGTTTACGTCGCGATCTATGTAACTCATGACTAATTGGTGCTTCTTCCGAATCACTACTTGATGGTTGTTCGGAACAATCAGATGAATTGATACTTGTTATTGACATTCGATGATTAACTTTATGTTTCAGGTGAACTGTAGATAAAGTTACAGTGAAAATTTTTTAGAAAAAAAAACAAAAATCTCAATACTTTACTTACCCGAATTATCAGAATAGTTATGCTTGGATTTTTTATGCTCACCATTTTCGGCACTTGAGTCATTATCATTATTGATGATATTACTATGCCCCAATGAATCATTTAATAGGGAAATATGGCAATTCCAACCGGATTCAAGCCCCATTTTTTCAGAAAATACCCGACTTCTTAGTTCATTTTCTTTGGAAAAATGAACAAATCTAATACAAGCTTTATAATTTATAATAAATAATAATGAATATAAATTAGTATTTGATTGTAAACACAAACACACACACAAAGAAAAATATACCTGTATCTAATAGTTCAACCAGACGAACAAAATCCGAGCATGCTTGATATTGTAATGTAGCCATACCGATAAATACTTCATTAATTACTTTTTTCATTGTTTGATCCAATTTTTGTGATTGAGTTTCTTGAACAATTGGTTTAGTTTTCAATGATGATCGATTCAATGATTCATTTATTGTCGTATGATTATTATCACCATCATCATTATTATTATTATTATTGACAATTGGTTTTTCCAAATCTTCTGTTGATCCTTTTTTATATTGATTGAAAGGTGAATTATTGTTATTTGTATTATTATTATGATTACCAGGTGTTGAATAGATTCCATGTTTAGAAATTGAATCGGTACTAAGATGATGTCCAATTAATTTGGAATCCAAATTCAAATACATGGAATTATTGAGTGATTCATTGCATGAATCGAAATTATGATGACTAGTATTTGAAAAAGAATAATGTGATTCGATTCCAAGCGCACGAAAATGTGAATCAAGACTTCGTTGTGATGGAAACAAATGACTACTATCCGGTGGCAGTTCAATATAATGATTTTTATAAAAATGTGATATTTCCGAATTATTAGCTGTCGTTCCACTTTCATTGATCACAGGAATGTATGAAAATGAACAACAATATGATGTGAGCGAAGATCTTTGGTAAAAATCGAGAATTTTTTTCCTCTCATAATCGGTGAGCAAAACTAAGCCTTGACCATTCCAATATTCGGCACAAGAATCTAGAATTAAATCACCGGTACCCTGTGAAAGTAGCTGACACGTATTGGAGAATGAATCACAAATAACCGCACAGGTCATATTGGGAAATGGCATTCGTAATCGAGAAAAATTTAATGATTTTGCCAACTTTCCCTTCTTGATCACTTCAGGGCGGATATGACGAAAAACGCCAACCTGATAACAGTATCGATAATCTTTGATTGCATTTTCAGTGAATCCAATCTGCCTAGCTAATTCACAGAGACATCGTTTGCTGACAACAGGAACAGCCACTTCATTGGTAAGAGATTCACACGCAATATGATCACTAAAATGAACAAATTCTTCTTGTGTTGCAGGATTACAAGTATTCAACAAAATTGCTAAACCCAGTGGTTTTAGATTTGAAAGATAACGATTCCAATAAATGTCATCAAATTGTAGACCATATGGATTACGACGATCAAGTGTTATATCCAATTGAACACATTCAGCACGAGAAACATTCGATAGCACTGATTGTCGTTTGCCACCTTGATTATGTGGCGGATGATGATGATGATGATGATGTGTAGATGAAGAAAAATCGTTAAATTCTTTGTCAATATCATCATTGAAATTTTCACCTTCATTGGAACTTTTCTTTCGATTTTGAGCCGACGATAAGAAAAATACTTTGTCAGCAATTGGATTTGGCCAAGAAAGAATGCCTTTTTTATCCACACAACATAATGCTGTTATACTTCCTAATACGTGTAATAGATTGGTCGTTCTCCATAGATTTCCATTTTCATCACAGAAAAAAAGTAGAATTTTCTTCAAAATTTTTTGTATCATTAAATTTTCCGTCGGTATCGTTTGCATTTGATCTGGATCAATTTCTTCAAGAAGATGTTCACGACGTAAAGCGGAGGTATTTTGATATAAAGGATTTTCAGTCAAATGAATATATGTATTTGAATCACAATCACTAAATGATTCTAATGATTTTCCAGCTTTTAAAAGTTTATCTTCATTCATATGGAAATATTTATAAATTATTTCCAATTTAATTAGACCATATACATTCAACATTAGCCATAATGAAGGTAATGCTAATGGTAATAATGGTAGTATGGCCATTATCGGCCGTAACAATATCAAAGCTATTGTAGCTGCTGTTGTATCGAAATGACTTCCAGTAAATTCAACATAACAATAATGAACAATACTGAAACCAAGAACGATAATGAATATTATCGGTACCAACATATGTTCCAAATAACGTACAAAAATTAAACGTAATTCTTTCTCAAATGCAGTTGGTTTACGTTCATGTTGTGATTGTGTTGATAATGAAGTTTTTAAATCCGTAACATATGGTGTTTCGATGAGCAAAAACTTACTCGGTTGTAATGATTTACGAAATCTTGGCACAGTAAATGTTTCTGGTTCATTATCAACTTTTGGTGCAAATATTTCATCACGATGAAGCGTGGCATCTTTACCCATTTCATCATCAAGAAATACATAGGTATAAGCATGATCTAAAGTCACATGTGGAAATTGACCATTTTCACCATCATCATCAATATGATAATCGTTTAGTTTTTTACCACGTTTAATCACTTTATCGATACGTCGACAATTGGCTGGTGCTTTATGTCCAGGTTCTAAATAGATTACATCGCCTTTAACCAAAAGCGATACAGGCAGATTGACTAATTTATCATCACGATATGTACGCTGTAGCGTAATACAAGGTGACGCCGGTGTCGTTAGATTTGCATAGAAAATGTGTGTCGACCATTGATTCATTAATTGTTCATTATTGGCACATTCACCAATCTTTTCAGCTAATTTCACAGCTTTATCATAAAGCTCTGTATGACGAGATTTTGAACTCCAATAAATGATTCCAACATTCAATATCAATACTAATACAAGAATGACATTTTCAATAGCCAATGGTATTGATGAGGTAAAATGGCCAAATTTAAATGCAATCAAATAGGTTATGATTGATACAACAAGAAAAATGATTGATGTCCATCGAAATGTTGAATGTTTACTTTTGATTGAATATGCTTGACGAAGAATATATTTCCATGATTGAACATTATGTAGATGCGGCTGTTTTAATAATTTCAATTAACATGACATATAACAAAAATAAATTTCAATTCAAACCTCAAGATCATCGAGAAATTCTTTAACATCTTTATACAATTTATAAACAGCTTGTTGGGTTGTAAGACCACCGGTAATATCGTTTGTATATTCCAACATTTTTTTGGATTTTGAAGCTCATTTGTTGATCATCATCATTGTTGTTTGTAAAGACTTATCACCATTTCCATAAAAATTTGAATCAATTATCGTATTGAAATGATTGATTTATACATTTTTCACAATTTATAATAAATCAATCAAAATAAATGAAAAAAAACACTGATCTATAAAAAAAAATTGAAATAATAATAAAAACAGCGAATAAAATTCTGTAAAAAATTTCTTCATTCGAATTTTTTTTATGACCAATTTACACGATGCAAGTATATGTATCGATGGCTTGTGTTTGTATTACAAAGAAAAGGATATAGATCACCGAAAATGAGCAAAAGAATTTTTGTTTCTTGTAAATCCATAAATTTTTATCATATTTTAAGAGATTAAAGATTCATGACATCAATATTATTATCATCGTCATAACGACAACACATTGACTAATGCGCGATGGTAAAAGAAATTATCTTATAATCCTGGAAAAATGTAATAAGCAATAAAATCATTCATTTCTGAAACAATGAAAAGGATTTCATCCGCTATAATCTATAATCTAATCATCTAAACATCAATTTCAATAGTCCAAATTGTCTATCATCGTCGTCATGAATGTTTTTTTTCCTATAAAGTTTCTCTGTTTCTTCTCGGACAATAATTACTTGAATGAAAATTGATTGATCAAATTAATTTATGTGATCACAATATCTCATCGTCGAGAGTTATCCATCCATCATCATTAATTGTCCCAAAAAAAATTTATTTCAACGTTTGTCCATTGCTATAGAAAAAAACTGGCTTTTCAATGACCTTTTTTTTCAGCTGGCCGTTATAAATTCGAAAAAACAAACATTTCATATGATCACCGCTAGATGACATCACACGTATGAATTCGAAATGAAAATTTTTCAAATTCCAGATTTTCATTTACTAATAGAAATGATAAAGTTTCGTCAAAATTAATCTTCAACGAAAAAACAAGATTTGATTAAAAACAACAACGAAAAAATGATGAATTAATCATCATTTCATGTTATAGCAAAAATCGAAAATTCTCTTGCTACATATAACAATATTGTTCAGTGTTGTGAAATGACGAGCAACAACAAACACATCATCGATCCATGTCACCGATCCTCATCGTCGAATAAAATGATTATGATGATGATGAATCACAATCGATCATCTTTTTTACATTATTAAATCCTCGATCAATCGACCGTATGTGTGTGTGTGTGTGTGGGTCGGTCAAAACTACTCTTTATCAAGATCATCGAAAAAAAAAAATAAAACACGATTGGTGTGATGTAAAACAAAAACAAAAACAAAAACAACATTATTTTGTCGATATACAATATGCTGCTGCTGTCATGGTATCATCATCATAACTCGATTTTTTGATAATGATGATGATGAAGATCGAATGACATCTTGTTTATATTCATACATGCATGTTTTGTTGTTGTTGTTGTTGTTATGTATTTTTAGCGATTATGATCCAAATAAATCTATCTATCTATCACACATACACATATTATTGATGCTCGACACATACAAAATGTGATGATGTATCATCATCACACCATTTAATTCCACAAACACAAACACATTGATCATGCAATCATGATTGAATTGGTTGTTTTGGGTAAATCAAATTTTCTCCTCACACTCACTCACTCGTTCATTCATGATGATGATACCCTGATTTATATTTTTGTTTCGTTTTGTTTCGTTTCGTTTTTTTTTTAAATTTATCTATATGTTGGTGTTGGTGGTAGTGGTGGTGGTACGATGAATAATAATAACAATATTCAAAAAAAATAAAACAACAACAAACCAACCAACAAGGCCATGTACATTTTTTTGCCATGAAAACAAGAAAAACAAAACATAATTGGCTTGTTGTGTTCAATCTATATCGCTCTTGTCCGATTTGATCTTCAACACATTTACAGATACACACGTCTTGGTTTGAATTGAGAAATCTCTCTTTTTTTGTTGGTTATATTATTGGCGATGATTGATTGCTTCATTTATCGGTATAGAATTTTTTTTGTTGTATCTATATTTATATTGATAGATAGATAGATAGATAGATAGGGAGAGAAAATCCTATTTTTTCGTATGTGTCGATGATCATCTTGTGGTACAAGAATTTTTTTCTTTATTGTGAAAGTAGAGAATTTATTTGATAAATTCGGAAATGATTGACTGAATGAATGAATGAATAAAAATAAAGTAAAGCAATCGAATGATAATTTTGAAACATTGTTGTTGTTTTGCCTATTTTCTGGCCAATTATTTCGATATTTCAAAAATTATCCATATGATTTTTGAATTAACTATGTGAATGAATAAAGAAAAAAGAATCGATCTAATTGACCTAATCCAACGAGTTCATTCGATTTCAATTCAATTCAATTCAAAAAAAAAAAAAAATAGAAAATGGAATTATAACACAGTTTACACACAGGTAAATAAAATAATAATCTATTGTTGTTGATAATTAAATTTGTTCCACTTTGATGATGAAAAAAAAGAAGAGGAGACGAAAATGAAATAGAAGAAGAAGAAGAAGAAGAAGAAAATTATTTTCAATTCAATCATCATCATCAACATCATGAAATCAGAATTCAATTCAATTCATCTATTGACTGCTAATTACATGAGCAATCATCATCGTCATACGGGAGACAATGACAAATTTGTTTTTTTTTCATTCATGATCGATTGATCAAAAGAAAAATCACTTCTTTTTTCTTTTATTGAATGTTTTGACAGCTAAAATGATGACGATGATGAAACGGGTCAAATCCAATTTTCAATGAAAATTCAATTGGATGAATTCAATCCGTGTTTGTATGTGAGTGTGAATCACACTTGATTTGGCTTATAATTGGTTTTTTTTCTGTCACTTGTTCATTTTTTTGTTGATTTGTTAAAACATGGAAGATGGATTTGTTATGCTTCTGTGTGTGTGTGTGTGTGTGTGTGTGTGTAAATGGCATGGATAAGAAAAAGAAAAAACAATTCACGTGGCAAAACAACAACAACAAAAATTTTTTTCCAACATTTTCGCCATAGATAATTGAAGAAGACGTTGATGGTGAAGAATCACACTTCCACACACACACACACAATAGAAATGTTTTTTTTTCTCACTCATTACTTTTTCGATAATGTTTTGCCAGTTTATCCATCATCATCCATTGTCCATCTTATTAAATTCTAATCAATCACCACCACCATCATACAATTGATAATCATTATTGAGACATTTGAGAGCGAAAAAATCATTCAGTCGTTTTTTTTTTATTTCGTTCTCCATCCATTACTATGTAGTATGTCCATTAATGACAATCATTTTGTATTTACCTACACATAGACATCAGATAAACAATTGAATTAACATGTAAAATGTAACAAAACGAAATGAATAAATAAAGACCTATATAACGATTCAATCATAATCAATAGATGAAAATTATTATTTTCCATGATGATGGAAAAAAACCGAGGTATCTGAATCCGGTTTCCGTACTCACACACACATGAAAATTGCTTTTTTTGAAATGAATAAATATCATTTTCAAAAGTCAATTATTGCCATTTGTGATTCGTTTTACTAAATAGGTCTAAAGTCTTTTTCATTTATTTAAAAAAATTTTTTTTTCATAAAAATTCATATTCAACAGCCATTTATTTTTAATGGATAATCAAAAAAAAAATATCCAATTTCATCAACAATCATCATCATCATAATCGTTGGCTAATGATATTGTATAATTTGAAATAGAAATAAACATGTATGCGGCGTGGTGGTGGTGGTGGTGGTCATTCAAATATATTTTTTCGAATCAAAGAAAAATCAAATCATCAAAAAAAAGAAGAAATAGCGAATGGAAAACAACAATCCATTTTATACAACCACAAAATCTATCTATCTTCAATCGAAAAAAAAGAAAATCAAATTTGTTGCTATTTTTTTCTTTTGTTGATTTATTCTGCACCATTATTTACATTTTTAAATCAAAATCCTATTTATGGGCCCCCACAACAACAGCAGAGAATAAATTTTGACACATTTCACCAAAACCAATGTCATCGAACGACGAATGAATAAACGATTAAATCCAGGGTACTCAAAAAATTGTATTTTTCGATGAATTTTTGGAAAAAACAAAATTGGATCGTTTCGATCATGTGAAAATACATTTTTTTCGACACGAATTTCAATTATTCATCATCATGATCTTCAATTTTCGCAAACGAAAAGATGAAAATTTTATCAATGTTCTTTTTTTTGTTTGTTTCAGAAACAAGATACATTATTTTTTTCGGTTGATCTGATCATCATCATCAACGTGTGATTTAATAATAATGTTTTTCAGATCCCTGAAGCTATTGGAAAATTTTTTTTCAAATTTAAAAAAAACGTCACACATTCACACTTTTCTGAAAATAAAAATGGTGTGTGAATTGTGATTTATTTATTATCTATTCTGTTTCAAAAAAAAAAAAAAAAAAAAATAATCCTAGACTTTTCAAATTTTAATATTTCAACTCCTTTAGGCACCAAAAATGAAAAAAAAATGAGACGATGATACCTATAATAAGCCTATAAGGTTTCATTTCATTCATAATTGAATCAAACGTATGGTGGAATCACAAAATATATTGCCCGTAAGCTTTTTTATATTATGATGAAAGCTTTTCATAAAAAATTTTCTCTGTCTTTGTTTTTTTTTCATTCTCCAACGATTACATTCATAATGTGAATTGGAAATGGAAAAATCATTATCATCATCATGTCTAATTCTTATTCATGCATTATGATTTTTGTTTCATATAAATTCCATTATATTTACGAATCCGTCGTCATTGTTCAATTATTTTGGATTTCATTTCTAATTGATTATAGAAACGAAAATTATCTATTATTTGATTGAATGAATAATTTACCCCAAATTGACGATTGCATAATAATCGATATTAATTTTAATGTTAATTCATCATTCTCATTCTCATTCAAATTCCATATTCCATAAATGTCAATTGAATAAATATATTTTTTATGCATTGTTTTAGTTACATTGCGTCGTTATCATTATTATTATCGACCGAAAAAAATGGAAATTTTCTGCAATTTTTAATGTATTGCACACACACACTCGTATATTCATGATGAAAAATAAAAAGAGCGAAAAAGTAGGAATATTTACAATATGAATAGGTATTTTATATGCGCTCATTTTAATGCATGTCTAACTTCATTATAATCAATTGTCAAACGACGTTGAACAACAATAGCAGAAGAAAATAGGAAAAGTTTGCTTTGCTCTGTTCAAACGGCCAAAACAAAAAAAAATTGGAATTGAATCTGAACATCAGATCCTCATTGAATTTACGCATCTACAATTCGGTTTTTTTTCATCTTTCTCGAGGTTCATATCATTTTTTTCTGATGATGACGATGATGATGATGTTTTTTTCGAGAAACACTAGCTCCAATTGGATTTACGTTTTTTTTCTTTGGTTATTTCTCCGGCTACCATTGGCAAGAATAAAACTTATGCAGTTGATGATGATTTTGATGATGTTGCTCTTGATTTAAGGCGGTAACACACACATACATACACACATCGATAGCTGTGTCGAAATGTGTTTAACGCCTCAGCGAACACTTCATTTTTCTTTTTTTCATTTTCGTTTCGTTTCGGTTCGCAAGAGATTGGTCTGGTGCGAAATGAATTTCAATGGGACCAAAGATCCCGAAAAAATAGAGGATGAAAAGAGAAAAAAACGACTTTTTTCCCTATAGCTTGACTGTGTGTGTGACTGTGTGCAGCGATCCAATCATATCGAGAATCACAACTGTATGAATTCAATTCCAAAGTTGACTTAGTAGAAACTTCAAGTGAAAAGAGTCTTCTGATTTATATTCAAGAAGTGAAAAAGAAAGAGAAAACAAAAATCCATCAACAAAGATAATTTAATTCAATGAGCTTCTTGAGTTGAATTGATAAGATTCAATAAGATTTCTATTTTCTTCTTAATGAAAATAATAATGTTTGGCTTCTAATTAAATTATATCAGATATAACCAGAATCGAATCACCAGAATACCAGTAATATATTCTTCTTCTTCATCATCGTTTAACCATTTGATCCATGAATTCAAGTTATAATAGAATAGGATAGAATAAGGTTTAATGATTCATCTAGCATCATCAACATTATAATTAAAAACATCATCAATTCATTCAAAATTTGTCATGATTTTATAGAAATTCATTTCAATCATGTTTCATGTGTGTGATTCTGAAATTCGTTCTCGAAATTTTAATTAATAAAAATTGATTTTAATCTCATGATCTCAATACACACACGCACACACAGAGAGAGAGAGAGAGTGAGAAAGGGATTTTTTTCGTCTTTGACAATTAAAAAGTTTTTTCGAGTTTTCTATGGAAAAGAGACATCCAATGAATGTATATGAAATCTGTTTTTGCTTCTAATGGAAATTAATTGATCCATCTATGGATCCATATACTTGACGTTGTCGTTGTAGCCGTTTTTTGAACGGATTTCATCGACAAGAACTTTTTTCCAGTATAGCTATGATTCATGATTCATGATGATAATGATGACAACGAAAGAGTAGGTGGATGGTGAATAGTTTTTTTTGTGGTTTTTCATTCACCACAGCTACAAATATAGAAAAACACTCTCGGAAGCTCATATGTCAAAATTTTGTGTGATTGTCAAACGTTCAAAATGAACAACTGACACATTCATGAGCGGTCGGTCGATCGGTCGGTTTATTGGCCAGATTTAATAATCGAAACTTGTGAATTGTGAGTCAATTCGTTGTTGGTATAATCATAGCTCAGAGAAAAGAAGTAGAATGTGTCAATCAAAAACAAACCACACGTAGTAGGGTGATTTGACATTGTGACACATACACACACACGCAAGAGATTTTCATAATTTATTTTTTCGCTATAAATTTCATATTTCTTCCACCAGACAGACAGAATAAACTTGAATAAATTCGATTTTTATGAAAAGAAAATATTTATCATATTCATCATCATCATTGTAATTAATGAAGATAAATTTCATTCAATTGGAATTCAAAAAAAAAAAAATTCTGGGAGTGAAAACAGAAAATGTCGATAAATTTTTCATTCAAAATGATGAATCGATTCATTCATTAATCTATTTATTTTCCTTCAAATTAATTATTTGTCATCATCAACAGACGTAATTATTGATTATTCATAATTGTCACATTTTCTATTTATTATTCAAAGGAGAAGAAAAATTTCGAAAAAAAATATAAACAGAAACAAATGATTAATGCATTATTAGACATTAACTACATTGAATATCAAAAGTTTTCAAAGTATTTTATTATTCTGAATTCATGAAAAAAAAATGTCAAGTTTTTTCAGGATTGAAATTATTCATCTGTCAATGACGTGATGTTGTTGCACTGCACATCAATAATTGATTAATAGTCAATATGAATTCTTCAAAACTATTCATTATTGATAAAGTTAAGATTTCGTCCTCGTCGTCGTCGTCATGTCATCTCATTATACTCAGTCTCAATGATCAATATTTTCAATAATTTGGGCGTTGATAAATCGAACAGATCCACCAACCACAGCAATGTAGATTGCGTGTCAACAAACATTTCACTTCCATCATATATGATTAAATTATCAATATAGATGGAAATGAATGAAACAAACAAAAAAAACAAAAGCCAAAATATTGATACAACACAATATGATTAATTAGATTGAATCATTATTTATCTTTTTAAATTTCCATTTTTTGTTTTCACGCCGATTTATCTGGTGATGATAATCTGAATTTATTGTCTGAATTAATCTGATTCAGAATTCAGAATCTAAACATTCTGAATAATGAAAATTAATCATTAAAGTATATAAAACGTGAAACAAAAATTTTGTTTTTTAATTACATTTTTTCTCTTTACCGTCCACCATGATTATCGTGGCGTCATCAATATTGATCACCATTGATAATGATGAATAATTGATCAATCAGAAAAAAATATTCATTTTCATTATGTCTGATGTGGGTGAATCACGGTGAACAAATCGTCAATCAAATTATTTCATTTGTTGACGAAAAATGAAATCCATTATTTAATAATGATTATGATTAGGATTTGTCCAAAAAAAACTACTAATAAGATTCAATCATCATCATGACGAAGAAAAAAAATGAGCAAGAAGCTGTTTTATAATGCAATCAATTTTATTATCAGCACAATCCGTTTTTTTTAATCATTCATTCATTATATAAATCATATCAAAGATGACATGATTGTAAACTCTTTTTTTTCTCGGCTATGAAATAACGAATTTTTCTCCCTGATTCGATGAAAAGTTTCATGTGTTTATTCAATATATATTAGACATAATTATTATCATCATCATCATAAACGACTGATGATTTATTACTTGAATCAATCGATAATACAATCAATTATCATTATTATTATTATAATGCCAATGAAAATGGTCATCAAAGAGAGAAAGAGAGATGAAAAAATGATTTGGCCATGTTTTTCTACATGATGATAAATCATTAAAAATCAAGAAAAGAAAAAAAAACACGAATTTCATCGTGAATGGATGCAAAAAAAAAGTTCAAAGATTCATATGGCCTGAAGATAAACAGCATTCAAAAACAGAAGAAAAAAATCTTGTTTGAACAAGATCCAAGTTTCTAAGCGAAAAAAAAATAAATTATTGAAATGAACACATTGCACTGATTTGTGATCTGATTGAATGTGTTGTTGTTGTTGTTGCTGCTGCTGCTGTTTGGATGCCAAATGAATATTTTACAGGCAGAAATATGCGTGTCTAATTTAGATAATTTTGTTTTGCCATTTTCAATTCAAACTTTTAATTATTTGAAATTATACATCATGTCTAGAAAAACAAACAAACAAACAAATGAACGAACGAACGAACGAACGAACAGACAACCAGAGTGATAAGAATGTCATTCTTAAATTCTGTCAGAAAACTGTTGTTCCGACAACACGAGCATCACGTACATACGTTATTATTATGCCGTAATTGTTGAAAAAACAAACAAAAAAAAATTTCAATTATTTCAATTTTAATTTAAAAAAACAGCAGAATAAACTTTGTAGAATATAATAACAACGAACTTTTTTTCTTCTGATTTCGTGATTATCAAAATAATGATCACGATGATGATGAGAATAATTGAAAAGAATCAAATATTACTGAAACACGTTGGGAATTGAATTCAAATGGAATAAACAAAAAGCACAATAAGAATTACACACGTTTGAAATTGCAAAATTTAATGATCCATTTTGGAACAACACTAACATGTTTGTTATGCGAACATTTTGTGTGTTCATTTTCACTTTGATTGATTGATTGAAAGCCATGTCTAATTAATATATTATTCTGCTGGTGTGATTGCAATGAATTTGTTGGCTTGGCTGCACATTTTCATTTCTTTCATTCCAATCGATTTTTTTTTGTTTCATTGAAAAAAACAAACAAAAATTCAAGCCAAATAAATAATTGAACAAAAATGTTACTGGTTATTTTTTTTACACACATGCGATGGTCAACACAACATTTGCTTGACCAATGGATGAATAATAATAAAAAAAACAAAATCAAAATCAAACGATTCAATCATGATATGATCGACATAAAAAATAAACGTCCACGCCGCCCACACACGATAGATGTAACGAATTTATTATGTTTCAATCAAAAACAAAAATATTTCACACACACACACACACACACACACAAACACAGAATCATCATTAATTTGATGAATAAAAAAAATTTATTATTCTGAATGATGTATGTGTATGTGAAAACACCGAAAAAAAATCTAAAATTCAGTTCATTGGATTGTACACGCGTGTGTGTGAGTTTGACGTGTATCGAGACAAATCAAATTAAATTAAACATTGATTTTCGAGATTTTTTACCCTTGTTATTTTTCTATGAATGAACGTGTACGACCAACGACCAACGAAAAAAACTAGCAACAACAACACACTTGTCAATCACACAATTCAATTCAAATTTAGTGTGAAATGCGTGCCCACACTATTAATTATTCACATCAATTTACTTTGTGTGTTTTTTTCCGATGCAAAAATAAATTTTTCGATACCAAATTAACCAGTAACACATAACTGACACACACGAAAACGAATTATCATTAATTTTTTTGGCTAAAAAAAATCTTGTTAAACAATCAATAGAATCTATTGATACCTCAATAAATGATTGATACATGGTGGTAACGTTTTTTTCTCTTATGTAAACAACAACAACAACAACAACAAAATCTAGGAAAAATTCCAAACAACAAACAAAATATTCAATGGATCAATCAATAAAAAGAAAGTGATCGATCGACTTGGCCTTTTTTTCATTAATCCTCTCTTCTTCATCAATATCAATATATTGATTGGTACAATATTGAAAATGGATTTTTTTCAACAACGACAACAACAACAACAAAAAAAAATTTGATTTTCTCGTGTTTCAATCAAGTGTTGTTGAAATCACAATTGGCAAAAAAAAAGTTTCTAAAACATAAAGATTTTTTTATCAAAAATATTCATGGAATTAATGCCCGGTTTTTCACTGGTGATCAATTTGTATGTTTGTGATAGCGATTGATTGATGGATGAATCAATGTAAACACACATACACACACACACACACGGATCAAGAAAACAACCACATAAATGAATATGAATACGCGATATATGATGTGGGAATAAGGAAGAAAAAAATAGAAAGAAATGAACAGAAAAAAAACAGTTCACGCCTAATTGACTAACCATGTGTCAAAATGATGATTATGATGATGATATATCACCTTTCCTTTTGTTGTTATATCTCTCACCTATAGGTTTTGATGTTGTTGTTTGTCAAAAACAAAAAAAAAAAAAACACACACACACAACACACTGTGTTCAAAACACGCATAGAAACAATAGATTAATTTTAAAAAAAAATCACAACATGCAAATCATCAATTTAGAAAAAAATTTCATAAAGATGTGCAAAATCTGTTTGTTTCGTTTTTCTTAGAATAGATTTAGAAAATCCGTCATTTCAACTATTCATAATGATAATGTTTGAATGGATTTAATTAATAAATTCTATTTCGAAAATGGATCGATTATCATTAATCAAAATCGATTATTTTTCGTGTTTTAGCAAATTTCACTCTCGATTACTCATCATTGTTAGTCTATTTTTTTTTATTTCTCTGGCCCATGATCATTGATTTGATACGGTATTGTGTAAACCGTTTTTTTTTGTATTTTGTCGTTTGTTTTTTTCCGGTTCAAAATCTATTCATTACATTCACAATTCAATTGTGTTATTTGTTCCCGATTTGTAGATTTTTCTCCTGTTTCGCTTCGGTGAGTAGGGAGGACCGGGTCCATAGGGACCATCATTGATGATAATCACCATTATATCATCATTGTTATTGCATCATGTAATAGCGTCAAAAGATTAGCGGAAAAAAAGGGCAATGGATGGAGAGAAAAAACATTTTTTCTTTTTTTTTTGGTATCGATGATGGAAAAAGATGAAAGTTTTTGATTATGTTTTTTTTCGGAATAGCCTGGTTTGATTTAGATTCATGCAACGTGTACAAAAAAGAGAGAGAGAAAAAGATGATGTCATTGATGAAAATACGATTGTTATTCAATGTTGTTTTCAAGATTCAAGTTGTTTGTGTTCAAGCTGTTGTTGTTTTTGTTCGACATTCTATTCTATAAATGTGAATTCAAATGCCCATAGGATTACGATTGAATTTTTCATTTTCATTTTTTTCGCTAGTTATCATTATTCATTTCCATTGCATTTATTCATTACATTTTCATTTTGAATTTCAAACACAACGCACACACAAACAAACAAATTCAATAGTTCATCGGTAGTTCAACCCCTTTTGCGATAAAAATCATTGAAAGGATCGGGAAAAAAAGTTTTGTTTCCATCAAAAAAAAAATGCTGGCCGAATATTGAAAAGTTTGTCTCTTCCATCTCCAAAATAATCAAATTGAAACAAATCTTGGGCGAAAAACAGAAAAAAAAACTTTTCATAAACATCTCTCATGGGCATAAAAAATGGCCAATGAAACAGAGTAATAATAAACATAGGAATATGTTTAAAAATTCCATATGCAAGAAAATAATAATAATCATCATCATCACCATAAATAATAATGTAGCAAACAACAAGAAAAACATGAGGAAATCCAAAATTCAAATCCAATTCCAATTGGAATATTTAATTCACGAATATATGTGGATGGACATCATTAATTTAATTTTTTTTCTCTCTGTCTGTCTGTCTCTCTCTCTTTAATAATAATCAGCCCGAAAAAAAATATTCGGGTGCATAACTAGGAAATAAACAAACAAAGTCATAAATATTGTGATGAAAAAAAAATCATCATCATTGAATTTGGCTTGACACGCAAACAACAACAAGCAAAAAAAAAAATATGGCTCAATCAATATCTATCGAATATATATATTTTTGTGTGTCCAGAACGAAAATCGATTAAATATATGTTGTTGTTGTTGTTTGATTTTAATATATCGAGGACATTTGGAAATTGAGGATAAAAATGATTTTTATTTTTTATTTTTGCTTTTTGTGTATCCATTATGATTATTATTTACCTTTCTCAACTACAATGATAATAATAATAATAATAATGGTGACCGTATCTTGATTTTTTTTTCATTTCATTTCATTTTGTCCGAATTGACCGTATTGAATTTATGTGTGTGGTGTGCAAATCGAATGGATATCATTCGAATGATGACAATTGCAAAAAAAAACAAAGAAAAAAAATCAAAGTAAAGATAGAAAAGAAGAAAAAAACCATTATGTTTTATAATACCGTGATTGTTATAATAATATTATATATGCTGGAATCAACTAACGTAAATTAATAGGCAAACAACAACAGCAACGAAACAATCAAAACACACACAGAACAGAGAAAAAAAATAAAATGAATCAAATCACCAAATATGATCAAATGATATATATAAAACAAGTAAATAAATAAATGATGACTCTCCAGAGAGAGAGAGAGAGAGAGAGAGAGAGAGAGAGAGAGAGAGAGAGAGAGAGAGAGAGAGAGAGAGAGAGAGAGAGAGAGAGAGAGAGAGAGAGAGAGAGAGAGAGAGGCAAACAGAAATTTTAGTCATCGGGATTTATGGAGGGAGGAAAAAATGTGGAATTTTGTTCGGTATGAATCTCTTCAAACTAAATGAACGGACCGATCATCATCATAAATAGTTTTTGTCCATCCATCTTAACAATCTATCTATCGAACGATCTATCTATATACACAATATCTAAATATAATAATAATGATGATGATAGAAAAAAAAAGAAATGGATTGGTCAGTTTGGATTGGTGAGATTTGTTTGTAAATGGTAAATGGCATCCATTCATTCGTGCTAAATATGTGTTTGTGTGTGTGTGTGTGTGTGAAGAAATGAACAAAGACAATTGGAATAAAAAAAACCCAAAAAATGATGATAATGATGATGAAGATTATCATTATCGGCTATTCGGTTATTCGAGCTTGAAATATCCCGAAATACTGACTAATATGATAATAATAAACACACAAAGTGAATACAGAAAGAGAAATAAAAAAAATGGTCAATCTAAAATGGATTTATTATCATTGTTGTTGTTGTTGTTGATTTGTTCCACATTTAATAGGTCACACACACACAAATAAAGTGATGATTTCTCTTCGTTTTTTCGATCATCATCATCATCATAATAATATTGAATCGAAAATCAAAGCAATTTTCAACCATTGTCCATTGTCTTATATAATATTTAGAAAAAAGAATACAAAACGAAAACAAATTGTCCATTTATACAGAAACAACAATTCGTCAATTTGGTCAACAATTTTTTTTTCTTGAACAAAAATTTTCCATTTATACTCGCTTGTCGTGTAAAAGAATGTAAAGGTAAAATCTGATCGATTTGAATGTAAATCAGATCGAACATTTATTTATTTATTTTTTTTCAAATAAAACATTCAAAAATTTGAAGAATTGTAAAGGGAAAATGAAATAATAAAACAAATACATTCATTCAATATCAATGATTGCTTAAAAAAAGAATAAAAAAAAATCAAAGTAAGAATCAATGTTTTTTTTGTCTCCGTTCCATCTAGAAAATACAAATGCATGCGGGCAAACCGAAAAACAAAACGAAATCAAAAAAAAAAAAAAAAAAAAACTAAGGCTAAATGTATTTTTATCGATAGATAATCAAAATGAATGACCACCGCCACCACTACCACACTCCTGTATAGTAGAATTTGTCAAGTGTGATATTTTTCAATAAAAAATGTCCATTTCAAGATACAAAAAAAAAAAAAAACAAAGAACAAAAATCTTGTCATGCGATATATGCATGTATGTGTGTCTGTTTAACTTGTGAACTTTTTTTTTGTTTTTTGAATGCGAATATACAAAATCCATACATACTTGTAAGACACACAAATCAAATCAGTGTGGATACAATCGATGGAGGTTGTGATGGTGAAGAAAAAAGGCAATTTTCTTCAATTTATTTCACTATAGTAGTGATAATAATTCGACAGCACGACAAAATAGTTTCATTATTCGTTCGTTTGACACTTTTTTCTGGATTCCTTTTTGAAAATTGACTTTGACACCATCGTCATCACTAGAATACACACACACACTCACACACATTAGATAAATAGAAAATTGGTTTCAAAAAGTCGAATCTAATCCTCATGGAACTTGGTTACCGTTTCTATCTCTCTGTGTGTGTTTTCTTCATTCAATCGGAGGTTGACATGTACGACGAAAAAACCATTGGCCAATTATAGAGTTTTGAGTGAGAGATACCAGAATAATAATAAAATAGAAAAACATTCGATCTGTATCATCTGAAACATATGGACTCGATTTTATTTTCACTTCTTTTTCTTCTTCTTTTTTAGAGGATAAATATTGATGATAGAAAATAAGTAATTTGTTCTTATTATACTTTGATGTTTCTCTGGTTCCAATATCTATTTCTGTCATTGTCAATGTTAGTGTGTTAATATTTAAACAGTTTAGAGACTTTGGAGACCATCATCATCATCATTTCGA
Organism: Dermatophagoides farinae; assembly: GCF_024713945.1. Classification (NCBI taxonomy): domain Eukaryota; kingdom Metazoa; phylum Arthropoda; class Arachnida; order Sarcoptiformes; family Pyroglyphidae; genus Dermatophagoides; species Dermatophagoides farinae. The sequence continues at coordinate 7,973,225 of NC_134678.1, forward strand.
TCGATTTCTATTGGTTGTCGCAAAAAGAGAGAGAGAGAGAGATACAATCAATTGATTGAATGTTATATTTGCGCGATAGCATCGATAATCAAGATTGTTTTAGGATTTTCTCTTGTTCTCCATAGTATTAGTGTATCGATACAAATCGACAAATGTGTGTGTGTGTGTGTGTGTGTATGCGACACATCGGGTAAAAGTAGCTTGCCAATCCCCTCAACAAAAAAAAAAATGATGATGACAGAAACAAATGGAAAACGAGCGGGAAAACTTTAGTTAACAACAACAAGAATCGAATCAAATGACAAAAACGCAATTTAGATGAGAATTGATTGAATCAATCGAAATTTCGTTGTTGATTGGAAGAGCAAAATTCCTATTGCACACACACAAATATATACTGCTCGTCATTTCATCAGTACTATATTGGAAACTTGATTTCATCGATTTGTAGCATCCATACACAAATACATACACACGCACACAAACAGAAAACGATACTAAAAACATACGCATGAACAGTATATATCATCATTAGATATTAACAGGCACAAAGAATTTCAATTGGAACAACAACAACAACAAATAGAAAAAAAACAATCTTCGTTCATAGATTGTGTGAGTGAGTGAATGAATGATTCTTGATAACGACGATTCGAACAAGCTTAGTTATTTTGATGAAAAAAAGAAAGAAAAAAGATTATTATAACAGAAAAAAAGGAAAATAATCTCCAAAAACAGACAAACAAACATATTTTATACGGGCGTTACACACACGCACAAAATGAAATGTTGATGATTCTTTGCTCGAAGAATACAGAATATAGAACTTTTTTTTCCATTGTCGAAAATCTAATCATCCAATCTGATGATGATGATAATAATAATAACAATAACCCGAAAGTTGTTGATGTTGACAATCAACAACAACAACAACAACAACAAAAACGACAATGACGATGATGATTACAACCATGATTTTCAGTTTTTCGACAACAATCGTTATCTTGATTTTTCGTTTTAATGAAAAAAAAGAGAATGAAAAGTTTCCAAAAAAACCATCATCTGCTGATTGTATCACTGGCAGCAAAAAAAAAACAGTAATGTAAGAAAAATCCAAAGGAATTGGTATTTTTCTCCAAATTTTTTCCTAGAATTTAAAGATTGAAAGAACAACAACAAATATAATTGAAATCTTTCTTTTTTGTTCATTCTGTTCGCCGTAAATTTAATTGTAATTTTCTTTTCGACTGACAATTCACGAATCATAAATTTAAAGTCTCTCTCTCTCCCTTTCTTGATTCGATCTTTTGAGACAAAATGAAATCGTTCCAAGTGAAAAAAAAACGGAAAAAAACTTGTCAATTAATTACGGTAAAGTGAATGAAAAAGTGAAAAAAATCTATTTCAATTTTAATTAATAATAATGATCATCATCATCATGATGGTGTGGCGTCATATATAAGAAATGGTTTTTCGGGACAATTTTGTACCGATAATAAATAAATTTCTTTTCCGTCACACAACAACAACAACAACAACAACAAAAAATCTTGAAGAAAAATGTTAAATGTCGAATTTCTGTGTATGACAAACGACTTGTTTCATTGAATTATTCTGTCCACATGAATGAAGAATTAAACATTAGTAATTCGTGTGTATAACAGGCAAAAACAAAGATTCAATCAATTTTACCGTCAACCAGCAACAACAACGAAGCGAAACATTACATTTTTTGAATCAATTTTTTTTTATCAGATATTCATTGTTTTCGGAAAACAACAAAAAAAATTGGAGATGGAAACATTAATATTAATACAATTTTTTTGTCGGTGCCATTCTCTCGGCCATCATCATTGAAAAAACGAAAAAAACATCACCCATACATACATACATTACTCTGTTATAACCAAAAAAAAAAAAAAAAAATTTCCAAATTCAATCTATCTATATATGACATACGACCAAAAAATATATTCCATATTCTGCTGTATTCAATTCAATAACGCCAGTGTGTGTGTGTTTTTCTTCTTATTCTGATGATTAATTGCTCAATGGCGGTGTATGGTGTGTGTGTGTGCATGGAAATGTTTTTTTTTCTGTATAATTTTCATTTATTCTCTTTTGCTGTGTATCAATTTGTTTCGCAATTCATTTCAACTCCAACTCATACGAGAGAAAAAAAAACTAACTACGACGTAGATGATTCATTCATTTATTATCATTTTTTTTCCGAAAACAAAAATATTGTCACATTTTTGGAGATTCATTCTATTCGCTATATTTATGAACTGTCATAGGTTTGTTTACCATATAGTTGTTGTTTATTATTTTTTTTTATCAATTCAACTCGTTCACAACACAGGGTTTGTGTGTGTGTGTGAAAATATTACATAAATATAAATTGAAATTTGAATAATTAATATTTTAATTATCAAACACCAAACAATAACGAAATTTATTAAATTTTGACGAAAAAAAAAACTTTTTTTTTTGGTCAACGAAACAACAAAAAAAAACGAACGAGAAAATTCAATTCAAATAACCGGGATCGAAAATAAATTATTTAGTAGAAATTAAATTTTTGATGATGGAAAAACATCATCAGAACACACAAAAAAAACAGACAGATACCAATGAATGAAATTTAGACTAAACAGAATCAAATCTGATTTAAATTCATTTCATTTCACCGATTTATTTTAACAAAATGCAATATCAATGTGTGGCCATGGTCATTGTGGTAGTAGCGGTGATATATGGACAATTATAGATCAATTGACCTTTTATTTTTTTTCAAAACAACAAAAAAATCGTTACATCACAATGATGATGATCCCGTTACCTAAATGATAATAATAAAAATAAGCATGTCAATTGTCCATTGGTTTTAAAAATGATGAGGAAAAATAAAATTTTACATTAGATTACATGAGAAGGCAACAAAATTTCATTACAAAAGATTCACACAATCGATAAATCCCGTGCGCTGTCCCCAAATTTATCTATAGATGTTTTATTATTGTTTAAACATTCATTTCGAATACAAATAACTGTTTCAAATTGCAAAAATAAAATTTCCTTTTATTCTTATTCTAGACAATAATTTTTTTATTTGAATAAATTTGCATCCACACACTGTGTGTGTGTGAGTGAGTGTGAAAAATAAAAATAAAATCCAAAAATGATAATGTTTAGAAACGGAAAAACGACGACAAAGATAAATTGTCTTTAAAGATCGATTTTTTCTATCATCATCATGATCATTGTCCTTGCCTAATTTGATTAGTTTCGAATCGAAACCAAACAAAAATCAAACAAAGAAATCAAAATAAACGACAAAATGGTATGTGAATAGAATTGCTAAAATTAGTAGTAGTATTTTCTTTTGGTATCATCTTTCATTGATCTTTTATTTATCACACATGTTTTGTATGTGCGAATGTGTTTTCTGAAACAAATTAGCATTTCTCGATCTATTTCTATTGTTGTAATAATAAAATGAATAAATACAATGTTGAAAAATAAAGGTGACTAAAAACATACATACACACACACACTTTTGGTGGATAAATTGGATGACAAATCGCCTTTCAATTTACTGGCGAGATAGAAAGAAAGAAAGAAAAGACCATTAATGGTTTGTGAATATATAAAACATTTAGTGATAACCGTTTTTTTTATTTTATTTTTCTGTCACCAATAAGAAGAAAATGTAGTCAATTTTTTTTTCGTTGCATCAACATACAAATAGAATAGATATGATGATCATAATATAATGTATTAATGATGTTATTCGATTTATTTACACACACAAGTAGTTGATGGTTTCTCATAAGTCATTCGTTTTACGTATTTTTTTTTTTTTTTTTTGGATTTAGGTTTTTGTCTTTTTTTCTGTTTTCCCATTTTTTCACAACATCATCAAGGTTGTAGTATCGAAAACAAGAATGATGTTATTCTTACACTAACAATAATGTGATTTGATTCGGTGGAAGGCTGTTCCATTAGTGATCGAAATATATTTTATTTTTTTTCCAACCATAGAATATTAGCAGTGGCCAGATAGAACGAAAAAACAACAACAACGTCTCGAATCTCATCGAATTCATCATGACAAATCGGAAATATTGGATGATTGGATAGAATAGTGAGAACGAGGAAAAAAAGGTCAAACTTTTGATTTATCTTCAATGCCATTTGATATCCGTGAAAGTTTCTTTTTCATTTTCTTTTCTTTTTTCACTTCACTAGCCTTTTATTTTTATTCATTGATTCTCTATATTTCTATATATGTTTATCATTTTCATCATCATCATCATCATCATCATTATTAGTATCAACGATGAGCTAATTTGAATGATGACGACGACGATCCCTTACAACGACAAAGAAGACATTCGATGATCACGTGTTGGGCACGCGTTTCCATTATTATTCAAGTTGTGCCCCTTTTGCTGTTGTTGTTGCATGACACAAACACACACACACATACAATACGAAATAGGCAAATCTTGGTTCCGTTTCGTTTTTAAATCGAAAAATAGAACAAAGAATAGGATCCTGATCGTTAACATTGCCACTTACTTTATTTTCATTTTACCGACCTCAAATCGGATTACCGATTTTAGTCATCATCATCATCAAAAACGAAGGGAACAAAATTTCTATTATGTAAATGAAGTGTGTGTGTGTGTGTGTATGTTGGGTGATGAATGAATATGAGTGAGTGAGTGTTTGTGTGTGCGTAGAGATATATAGTGCTGCTTATTTTTAATGGCATTGTTTATTGTTTGTTTGGCTAAATATTATATTAATACAACAAAACAAAAATACTCTGTGGGCTTGTTTGTTTATTCATTCGATCTATTGATGGAAAATAATGTTCAAATGTCAATTATGATGATAATGATGATCAGACAAGAGAGAGAGAGAGAGAAAACAAAGAAAAAGAAAAACGGCCAACCAATCTCTCGGATCATAACAACAACACAAGATTTTCAATTGTTGATAATGATAATATAGCTAATAATAAAGCAAAGATTATGACAATTGGTACCATGATACTCTAAACATTTTTTTCCATTTTATTTATCCGCCAATAAATAAATTCTATCATTATTATCATTGATGATGATCTTTTTGAATTAAATCGGCATTAAATAAATGTACCCATTGGATCATCATCATTATGAAAAAGAAGAAAAAAAATTGAATAAATAAATCAAATGAACGTCGATTTCTTTCTATTCTCATAAGTCAAACAATTTAGCATCATCATTGAATGGTAATGATGATGATGATATAATGGAATCTAATATCATCATCATTCAAAATCGTTATGAATTTGATAATGGCCATTTTATTCAAATTGATTTCTACCTTTTAAATTTTTCTGTTTTTGTTTGTTCAGATGAAAAAATTTCGTAAAAAATCCTAAATAAATACAATATATCATTATCTATCTACTATTTTTTTCAGAATGAAAAAAATTCTTGCTTCCAGAATATTTGGGCGTCTTGTGTTTGTTTTTTTCTTGGTCAACAAATTTTAATCATAATTTTGTTGAAATTTTGAGAAATTTCAAAATCTATCAATTGGTTCGAAAATGATTAGCCAAATAAAAGTCACGAATTGAAGTGTTTTTTACTCTTGTTTTGTACATTTCGCCACCACCATCTTATTATGAAACAAAAAAATTAATGATTTAATGATCATGATCAATGAACAATGGTGATGATAATCATTTGTTATTGAATTAGTTATATAAGAATACACACACACACACACACACATATGTTTGAATAATTTTCTTTTCAAACAAACAAACAAAAAAAAACAAACGAAAAACTATTTAATATTGAAACACATGATGATGATGATTGCAAGAAAAGTTTTTCATAGATATGTAATTAAATAATTGGCCATTTGTTGGGTGAGTTTTGGGTGCGCAAAAGATCATCTCCAAAATTCAAAATCGAAAAGAAACAAGAAAAAACCTTACAACACTAACCAAACAAGCAGAAAAACAAACAAACGTTTTCTATGAAAGAGAGGAGATTATAATTGGTCCAATTTAGATGATCATCGCAGTAGAAACAAGCAAGCAAAAAACTCGAAGTAAAACGAAAAAAAAAACATGATCCAACATTTTAGGTTTCGGTCATCATTATTATTATTATTATTATTATCATCATCATACATTTTAATCCATTTACACAAATCCAAAGAGATGGAGAAAAAAAATCAAAAATACAAATTATAATCCATTAATCATTGACATGATTTGATTTAGATCAACAACAAATACACCACACACACACACATAAATCGTGGAGCTCAAAGGTCTAATAATGATGATGATGATGATGATGATGAGTGGCATTTTTTTTCTATCTCCGTGAATTCATACCATCATCATAATTTGATATTCAGTTAACCAATGTGTTGTTGTTTGTTTGAATTGGCACGAATTACCGTGCTAAATTACACTAAACAACAACGAGAAGAAGAAAATTATCATCAAGAGTAAAGCACGATTGACCAATAATTTAATCATAATTATACCATAATTTTATTATGAAATTCTAAACGAAACAATGAAAAAAAGCTCATCATCTCATCGCACATCTTGTATCCATTCACTAACCGAAAACCGAAACCAAACAACCAAAACACTCGTAACAAATGATGCGGAACTGGCTAACACACAACACTAGATTATTCAGAAAATGAATTTCAACGAAAAAAAAGAATGACCAAAAAAAAAAATCATTATCATAATCATAGAGTGAAAAATTATAGACATATTTTTAATTCATAGATTCAGGTTTTATTTATTTATCATCATTATCGATATTATTATTATTTACACATATATTAAATCATCATTTTGTTTTTGTTTTTGTTTTTCATTTGTTTGTTTCGTCGTGGTCATTATTTTTATATCAAATAAATAAATAACAATAAGGTAGGTTGTTATTGAATAATAAGCAAAAGATATGCAGCAAAGGATTCAGATAATAAAAAGTGGAAGGAATATTTTTTTTGGTGGATCAATAATAAAATCGAATCAATAAATTTTTTCTTTTTTTTCCAATTACAAGCAAACACAGACATATTTTGTGATGATAAAATCAGATGTGATCTTTGTTGTGTGTGTGTGTGTGTGTGTAATTTTTACATTTGAAACGAAATTTAAAATTTTTTTGGAATTCATTTAGGAATCTATTTGATTATTGGAAATTATAATTATGGCAACACATTAGCATAGTGGAAGGATTTGTTTAAAACTACAAACCTGAATCGGATGAAGAATAAATTATTGCTTTAATATTTGTGTTTGAGTGTGTGAGTCAATAACAACAATAACAATCAAAAGGAATCAATGTGAGAAGAATTCAAGAATTTCGTTTGTCACATGTCACAATTAATCAATATGAATGATACAAACAAATTGATTACCTAAGTAGAAGCAGCAGCAGTGAGATATTTATCGGTGTGATTAATTTTTTTTTTGAAATTTTTTATGTGCAATGAGTGTGTGTGTGTGTGTGTGTGTGTGTGTGTGTGAGACATAAAGAAATTGGAATCAAAGTAAATTACCAATTAAATCAATTTTTTCGTCGAAATTGTAAATTGGTTATTTTGGAAATCAAATTATTATTGTAGATCAATCAATCATTGATGAATACATTGGAAGCCACTGTCGTTGTTGTTGTTGTTGTTGTTGAATTATTGTTTACACATTTTTTCTCATCATCATCTTCATCAAATAATTCAAGCATCGGTGATTTTAATGGTGATAATGAACCACTACGTTGTCCATTTTTTAAAATACTGAGATCAGTTGGATTGCACTGTTGTTCTTTTTTATTATCATCATCATCAACTGGTGATTCGTCGTTGGTTAATCGTCGTAATCGTTTTTGTTGTGGATTTTTCTTTACCATCTGCTGTTCATTTTTATTATTATCATCATTATTATGATGACGCTGATGATGATTATTAATATTATTACTGGTTTTTTTTGGTGATAATAATGTCGTTCCATCGGAATTATTCGATCGATATGAACAATTTGATATGGCATCATCATCAACATCTTCGTTACCGCTTAAATTATTATCATTATGATCATCATCACTCAAAATACGATCATCATCGTCATCATCATCTTCATCGATAACTTCATCATCTACATCAAATTCATCATAATCTTTTTTGTTCAAATTATTGGTGGCCACAATTCCATTATTATTTGATTTGACTAAAAATCCAGCCGGTTGTGTAATTGATGCGGCAGCAGCAGCTGCTGCCGCTGCTGCTGCTGCAGCCGAAAATAATGAACCGGATACATGACGAGATGAAAGAAGATTATCAATTGAAAATGGATTCGTTTTGGTTGTTTCCGATTGCTGCTGTTGATGATGATGATAATGGTGATTTGTATGAAGATGATGATGGTTCGAATAACTATTCGGTGAATTAGCATTAGTGGCCACCGCGTTTAAACTACCATTTGATCCATTCATATTGGCAGCAGCAGCTACAGCAGCGGCAGCGGCTGCCGCTGCTGCTGCATTAAAACTATTGAAATTGATCGAATGCGGCGGCGGTGGTGGCGATGATGAAGATGAAGACGATGAAATGGATTTTTTCGATTGAATATTCGAATGCCGATTTTCGAATACATTTTTTAGCAACTCATTACAACCATCGGTGGTCAATGCATCAACTAATAGGGCGAATAATTCACCGCCAATCAAAGTTTCTGGTTCTTTTGCATAAATATTTAGGCAACGTATTTCACATAATGTTTGCTGTATCGCTTCAGCTAATGTGGCAGTGTTTACACCGGGTTTATTTTTCGATTGCAACAAACGTTTGGCCTGTCGTTCCAATTGTTTTTTTAATTTTTTCTCCTTTTTATCTCGTTCACGTTTAACAACCTCATCCGGTGGTATTGGTTCACCACTACATGATTGTGGATGTGCATTATGTGCTGGTCTTCCCGGTCCTATATGTCAAATTATCGTCAAAAATAAACGACAACGAAATTTGAAAATCAATCGAAAACCGATTTTAATCATGTTAGTAAATGGAAAAAACTGCACAAAATCAAGAAATAAAAAACATCAAACAAAATGCTTGCCTTTTTTCGTATTTTCTCGTTTACGCCATTTTGCACGACGATTTTGAAACCACACCTGAACGTTGTTGTTTCGAAGAAATGGATGATGCCAAATCAGAAAGATCATAGAAATTGAAAAGAATTCCGAAAAAACAGGTAAGGGCAAATAGAAGAAAAAAACCGAGTTAATAAAAAATTTGAAAAAACCAACAATTATAACAGCATAAGAATCAAATCATATAAAACGAAACAAAACAAAACAAAAAAACAATTTCCGCCTCGAAATTCATCTTCATAACTAAAGATGTCAGGCAATGTCATTATTATTATAGGGCAAATTGGAAAAAAATTCATGTCTACATCAAAAAACTGAAATAAATTGTGAAAATTACATTAATTTTCAAAAAAAAAGACAGAAAGATTTACAATCAAACCACACACACGCATCAACATCAATAATAGCAGCAGCAGCAGCAGTCCACCTATTTTTCCAGTTAATTAAATATATAAGACCATGCCATCACTCAATCAATCGTTGTTGACTATTTGATTGGATGAATGAAAAAAAATTTGTGTGAATTAAATTGAATAAAATATAACATCAACAAACACACACAGCAGATCAGCAGTGGCCAATAATATAAATGGAATTGGAAGCTATTTTTCCATTTTAATTACAATATACCACAGACCATGCCATCAACTCAATCAATCGTTGTTGACTATTTGATTGGATGAATGAAAAAATGTCCTGGAAGTTGAAAAAATTATGAGCGTAATTCTTCCGCAAATTTGTGTGAATTAAATGCTTCAAAATTGAATATAAAATCAACATAGACACACACACACGCATTTTCAAATAACAATGAATTCTCTCTCTCTCTCTTGTTTTCGATCAGAAATACATAATAATCAGTGGCCAATAATATAAATGGAATTGGAAGCTATTTTGGCCATTTTAACCCCCCTTAACAACACCACCACCACCACCACCACACACACACCCCCATTCAATATACGTGTATTGTATATTGGGTATCGTAGAGTTCGATCCGGTCGATTATTATTATTATTATCATCATCATTATCATTATTGGACTATCCCGTCATCATCATCAAATGGTTAATATGATCGAATCACGCAAATCTGTCTGAGCAACAAAAAAAATTGAAGAATGAATACAATTTTGACAAAGAAAGAAAAAAAAATTCCCATCATTTTTATTTAGTAGTTTTGTCTAGTTGTGTGTGTTCAATTCAATTCCAATTTTTTCTATCGAAAAAAATGTTCAATGTTCGATTCGATTCACATTATGTTTTTTTTTCAGTGTAGGCGACTATATACACAAAAACACGAAGAAAGATAAGATCGTTTAAAGTTTCATTCCGGTAATATATTTGTAGTCGTAGCTGATTTAGTGATCAGAATAATTTATTCAAAATCTACTTTTTTTCTTTTATCAAATTTTAAATATGAAATGAAATTCAATTCTTAATTACAAATCAATGTTCATATAAATTGACTTTTTTTTGTCAATCATCAAAATAGACAAATCGATTTGCAATTATCGTTTAGCGAAATGGCAGAAAAAGCGAGAGAGAGAAAATTTGTTTATTTCTGTTGAATGATAATCTAGTCTGGCCAAGAAAAAAATGAAATTATTATTTCAACAGCTGTGTTCTATTAGTTATTTTGGTCTGTTGTGAAGATGTAATGCTACACACACACAGACAGTGAGAAAGACACAAAGTCTTTTGCCCATCATTTGCAAATAAAAAGTCTTTTGCTTTTTGCCAAATTAAGCTCATAATTAATGGAATGATTATGAGCCAATCATCGAGAAATCAAAAATATTGAAGAAAAAAAACCTTCAGATTAACTTTCAGGATTCTAATTAATTTTCAATGAACTTTTTTTCAATTATTGAAAAAGAAAAAAAAATTCAAATGAACATGAAATGAAATGATAATTATGGGATACATCAACGACGACGACAATTATAATCAGAGAAAAAAGGAAATTAACCTGAATGAACGTGGCGTAATTGTTTTTCATTGGCAAGAATCTAGATATAATAAATTAAAATTTTTTCCATAATTTTATTCAATTGATTTGTACAGGAAATCTGAATTGAATTGAATGAGAAAACGGTACTTTTTTGTGTGTGTGTACCAACAAAAAAAATTACGTGATTTCAGTGATTCAGTGATCATTCACATAATCATTGTATACATTTGACATAATTATAAGTTCGATTTTTGTTTCGTTTTTGATGACCATCTATTTTGCTAGCCATAAATTATCGTTGGTCATTGAAACTTTATCATTTGACAGACACTCGTACACGCACCAAATAGCCGTGTTCGTTTTGGGACTATGTAGAACTTTGTAGGTAATTCAATCCAGAATGTTGGATATAATAATCATTATTCCAAAAAAAAAGAAAAAAATTGGTTTTGGAACCGCCAAATTGAACAACTATACAACAACAACTACTTGAATAGTCATCAGTGTTGCTGTTGTTGTCAAAGTTATTATTCAGTCAGTAGTAAATTCAATGAGTAAATAAAAAGTTTTTTGAAAATTGTTATTGTATTGTGAAACATCTGATTATAATTCAACTAATTACCCTCCTCTCTCTCTCTTATTATACAACACACACATATAGATAAATAAACGATGAAAGCTTCAACGCACAATGAGATTGTCAATGAAAAAAAATTGATTAATGATGATGATGAATCCACACATTATTTCCCTTAGCCTCAAACTAATAAACCAGAGAAAAAAATTGAAAACAGAAAAAAAACATTCATAATGTTGTTGTAGAGTCAGGCCAACAGGAAAGACGTGTGTGTGCAGGTGATGAAGGTAAACAATGAGTGGAACCATTTTTTCTGGCCATGATCATCATCATTTAATAGGTGGTAGTAAACCTGGAATTGACCCATGAACAATCATCAACTTAAGGAAATTGGGACAAACAATTTTATTTTTTTTTTCTTAATTCAAAAATCAAAACTTTAAATATGATGATGATTGTTGTTGTTGACACCTAACCTCAAACAACCACCATTATAATCATCGACGGCCAAAAAAAAACGCACCCAATTTTTATTCATCACAATGGATCCGTATTTGAAATCCATTAGCATCATCATTATCATCAACGAGATTTGATTATTTCTTTGATGATTACAATGGGAGATTGTTTTTTTTTCCATCACCATTTTAATGGCAATGGATATGAGATATAAATGACACAAATAATACATTTGTATATTCAAAATTAGAAATTGATATAACAACAACAATATATGATAATGATCGATATGGGCGTGTCTGTATTGTTATTATTATTATTATTATGTAATCATCATCATTAGAATTTGATTTTTTTAGTTATTAAATTTTTTTTCCAATGTTGATCGAAATTCAAAATGATCAAACACACCTATGATTGTTGTTGATGCAAAAATATCCATAGATTCAAACGAATGTACTTTGAACAAAGCAATCATCGTCATTATCGAGCAAGAAAAAAAACGACTGACTAATAATAAAACCGAAAATTGTCCCAATTCGGACATTTATATTGAATTTTCGGTAATAGGAATAATGGGAGGAAAAATTCATTTCATTTCATTTTTTTGAACAAATAGAAAACAAAAACATTGAACATTGTAAAAACCACTGATGTGTTGTTGTTTAATGAGTATAAATCTTCTCCAGGGACCCAAAAAAAATAAAAATCACATCGATATGACCATGACCAGAATGAATAGTGAAAAAGAATAATACGAGATGTGAAAAGTTTCTGGTTTATTGTTATTACTAAAAGTATTAAACAGGAGAGCATCTCGTATGAATTGCATTCTCTGAAAATTCTGTAACAAGATAATTATCAAAATGGGTTTATGGTTAGCCCAAATGAATGAATGAATGAAAAACTTTATGATGATCATCATCATCGAAATAACAAAATAGTAGTAATGTGTAAACATTGTAAAACCATAAAAACATTTACTTTTTGACATGTCATCTTGTCTGGTGCACAGTTGGAGAAGTTGGTTAAATAATTTTCAATCCAAACAACAACAACAACAACAAAATTGACTGACTAAATTTTGAATGATTTTTTTCTGCTAATAAATTCAATTATAAACGAAAAAAATAAATTCAGAACCAAAAGAGGTGTGTATGAATAATGTGAATAAATAATAAGAGTGAAAAAAAACCATATTGCCATCATTCATATCATCATACGGAAAAATGAACAAACATCTGTCGGGTTTATTTGTTTGTTGTACAAGACGGGTAGTGGTGTAATCCTTAGATACCCGACAATACTGAAAACCCGACAAATCAGATCATCAGACATTCTGGCTACAACAACAAAGGATAAAATCAATGAATATAAAATGAAATGAAAGGAATGAAATCATTCGATGAATGAATAAAATGAATTTTTTTTTTTTTTGATTGTCAAAACTCAAGAGAGTTAAAAATGAATAAATGAACAAGTGAGCAAAAGATTTGATTGTAATCATTGTGTGTATTATGTCGGACAAGTTGGTAGGTTAGTTGTTGTTGTCGTTGTTGCTCCATAAATGAAACCAAAATTGTTTTCCCCATTTTGAGAAACGCGTAGTATTTAATTTTCGTATGAAAATCCAATTCATTGAAAATGAATCGTTTTTTTTCTCGCTTTCAAATCTGTATATTTATGGGTGAGTTTTTCACAACCCCTTCAACAACAACAACAACAGAAAAAATGGGAAAAAATCGATCACAAAGTTAATTGGGCCTGAAATAGAAATGGAAAAAATTAAAATTAATTGCTTGATTACATGCGATTGCACGACTGACTCACTCATTAAATTTTTTTTTTAAAAATGAAACCCATTCATTCATTCATTCATTCATGAAACTATGTAGCAAAAGAATGAAAAAAAACAAGGCTTTTTCACCATCATATGTTAAAAAATCAAAAGTTTTGTAAAACCAATGAGTGATGGAAAATTGAAAAAAAAGAAAATTCAAACTTTTAAATTAAATCATTCCTCTCTCTCTCTCTCTCTCTCTCATTTCAATAAATTTTGATGGAATAAAAACTTTGCTATAACATCATCATCACATGATGATCATCATAAAGGCGGAGTAAACAAACAAGATGAAAAAAAAATTCATACTCTTGTACACAACAAATGGTTATCAATTATGAATTGGAAAAAAAGTTTTGACCGGATCTTAATAATAATGATAACCAAGTTATCTATGAATGAATTATCATCATCATCAAAGATGAATAAAATGGAAGAAAAAATCGATTTTCTATCAAACTCTATTCAACCAAGAAAAGATAATCATAAGATGGATTTCATCAATTTTCAAAAAGACCATCATCATCATCATCATCATCATATAATTGATTGGTAGAGAGCAATGATTATGATGATGATGATCATTATTACTATGATAATGGCCAATAATAATAACTGGATCTCATTATTAATTTATCATCATCAATGAATGAATGACAGAAGAAAAGAAGGACAAACTTTAATTTATTTCATTGCATTTCATTTTTTTTATTAGATTGAACCTAGAGAATAATTTACAATTTAAATTCTTCTTCAATATTCTGCTTGCACAATGGCCGCAAAATTATTAACAATTGAGGAGTGGTGTGGAGAAAACGAAAAACGAAATAAAAAAAAATTCTTTTAAATAAATGCAATTTTTTTTTGTTTTGGTCTTGAGTAAATATGAATTATCGATCTGCGAATGATTTTCTTAATGTATGATTTCGAGACAATTTATTCATAAATTTTTTTTTTGGTGGAAAAAAGTACCAATTACATTTTTGCATTTTTTTGCGAGTAAAATGAAAAATTTCTCAATTTATTAGCCACCGATTCGTTTTTTTTTCTGGATCGATTCGTTCATCCTGTACATACACTCAACAATAATTTACTGTCTCGTATTGATCGTCGATTTACGTATTTTTTTTGAGCAA
This sequence comes from Dermatophagoides farinae, assembly GCF_024713945.1. Classification (NCBI taxonomy): domain Eukaryota; kingdom Metazoa; phylum Arthropoda; class Arachnida; order Sarcoptiformes; family Pyroglyphidae; genus Dermatophagoides; species Dermatophagoides farinae. Next base: position 7,988,375 of record NC_134678.1, read on the forward strand.
AATAACATTCTCTTTTCTGAAAATTTTATTTTAAAACCAAAAAAAAAAAAAATTTTTTTTTGTCAAAATTCAAAACCAACTAATTGGATACAATTAAACTATTCAAAATGACAATTTTTGAATCGAAAAAACGCGGTTCAAACAAATTAGAAAATTGCCATCATCAATTTTGAAAAAAAACAAAAGAAAATCGACTTTAATTTCTAGGCAATCAAATCAATCAACTTTCTACTGATAAAACTGCATATGATTGATAATTGTGAACATTTAAAAAAATCAATAATTTCATCAACCAAGAAACTAATCAAATTGAAGAAATGAAATGAATGGCAACAAAATTCTTAATTTAGCTATTCGATGAAATTATAACCAAGACAAAACCAGATAAACACACACAAACACACATACGGAAGCCAATTCAAATTGTTGGCAATAATATCAAATACAACAGATGTGTATAATAATAATGGTGTATTTTGCGAGATAAAAAAAAGAAAAAGAAAATTCACTTTAAATAGTCAAGGCGTGGACCACATAATGATCATCATCATCACATTAACACAAGCCTCATCTAGTTTCAATAATCTAATGGCTGCTGAGAAAACATAAATCTTTTTCATTCGACGCATTGAAATGATTGCTTTTCAAATTCTTTTAAATTCAACAAAAGAATTTGAAAAAAAAAATCCAAATATAAAAAATTGGTGAATATTTCAACTATCTAAACCACGACTTTACACACACTACTTACATACTGCATAGATCAACTCTATAGAAAACCACACACACACACACACACAGCTATGTATGTCTTATGGGTTTTTTTTTCTAAAATGAAATGAAAAAAACTGTCACCACGAAATAATACCACACAACAACTTATATACAAATAAAAATGACACGCCTTTTTTCGGCCACACATACATAGGCCGAGAAAAAAAATGGACAATAAATTCTTGAATTAAATCTTCAACAAGCAGACAGGAGAAAAAACGAATCATTCGATTAAATCATCAGTCACAAACTAAAAAAAAGTACAGAAAAAAAATCACTGGTAACCTTTGACACTTCATACACAGACACAAATAACGACAAAAAGGTCAGAATCTGTGGACGATGATTAGATTTTCACCAAATTTTTTTTTTCGTTTCTCTCGATTTGATGCATGTATAAATCATCATCTTAATTGAGATTTAAGTTTAGCTTTCTTCAAGATCATCATCAACACATGAGCTTTATGTGTGTGTGTGTGTATGTAATAATAATTTACACATCATCATAATCATTGATATATCCAATGACCCGAATACAAGAAAAAATTATTTATTATCATCAGAAATGTTGTTGAAAAGGTCACACATACACACGGCTGATTTATGGCCAATTCAGCAGCAGGACACACACATACATACAAACAAATAGTGAGAATCATTGGAATTTGCTTCTGCTTCAGTCAATCACATGATGATGAGCGAAAATGAAATGAAATTAATTCATATGGATCAACAACAACAACAACAGCAACTAATCAAATGATTACTTGATTCATTCATTCATTTCATGTCAATTTTATTAATTACGAAACGGAATGAAAAAATGAAACATGGACACATACACAGAAAATTCCAAGCTAAAAAAATTATTTTCCATTTCAGTTTCATAAATTATAACCCAAGAATCATACACACACGCTGATTAGGGCAGAGTTAATTATTATCTTTCTATAAATATAAAACGAACCAAATAAATCTAATTATAATTAAAAAAACGAACAAAAAAAACTGGAATTGAATTCGAATCGAGCAACATAACAAAAAATACACAGGATATATGTCCTGGGCACCACCATCGGTTGGAAATTAAATAGAAAAAAATTGCCTTAGAAGGTACATGACGATCTCATAATGATGATAAGGGTTGGTTTCAATTTTTTTTTTCATTTGGTTTGGTTGACGACTGCTCGCGCCCGGTGACATCATCATCAATAATTATTATATCGGTCTAACAAATTAATGATGATGATGATGATGATAATAATAATAATTATCATATGATGAACACACACAAACACACAATAATCATTAAGGATTAGGACGTCGTCGTCATAGTAGTAATAATAAATTACTAATTAACCCTGTTTGTGTTTCTTGATTGTATTTAATTATGGTTGTCCGTTTTGTGTTTTTTAAAAAAAAAAATAACAAATGGATCATCATCATTCATTGGAAATATATCTCAAAGCTAAAGCCTAAAATTAATAATGATAATTATTACAAATATCAATGCTCTCATATCACAATTATTGATTGATTTGGATTTGATACAAAAAGATTGAAAACGGGCAATGTTTTGTGATTGTGTGTGTGTGTGTGTGTGTGTGTGCAAAGTTGAATGTGAATGAATAAATTTAGATCATTTTCGATGAAAGCCCAGAAAAATATTGAATTGGATTGAATTGAATGGAAAAAATTTTGTTGCAGATATCCACCGGTGTTATGTGTGTTTTTTTGGCTACATCACGATTTTCATTCTTTTTATTGTGTGTGTATGCACAAAAGTCGCCATGCTTCAAACAAAGATCGAGAAAATCGAGAGCAATAGCAATAATCTTGCTCATCATCAGTTTTTGTTTTAGTTTCTTCAAGGCAAACTAATAAACATGTTATATATTGAAATGCAGAGCGAAAAATATTCCACCATCGAATAGATAAGAAAAAAAAAGATTATAATTGAAACGGATTTTCTTTTTCTTATTTTTTGCGTTCACCACCAATCTTGATCATGATTCTTCTTCGTTTGAAGACAAATTGTAAAGACGAAAAAAATGGATGATAAGCAAAGATCATCTCGAAAAGCTCAGGCTTGAAAAAAAAACACACGCACCCAAATTTAATTAATTGCAAACGGGGCCAATTTTCACTTCTTTAGCTTGTGGTCGTCGTCGGTTCATTGGCTGGCTGGCTGGCTATAGCCATGGTGATAATGGGAATTGATGGTTTTTTTTTTGGTTTGGTTTGGTTGAAAGCTCAACACTACCATCATCATCATCATCATCATGGTCATGATAATCAGGTATTTTGAATGCAACCAATTTGTTGCTCATATTTGCTGTTGTTGTTGTTGTTTCACTTTGATGGTGTTGATCATCATCATCATCATTTTTTTCACATAGATTGGTGAAAAAAACTCTAGAGAATGATTATGATGACAACCACCAATAAGAACAAGAGCCAATTGTTAATTAATTCTTCAACGTTCAGAAATTAATTAACTTTATTTTGTTCGTTCATTTTTCTAACTAAATCAATAATGAAGATGGTGATGAACTCATGTAATAATTCATGTATCGAAATAAATGAATTGATCATACAACAATAAAATTTCAACAAAAAAAATCACAACGTGAATTATTAATTGCCAGGTAATAAAAATTTTTTCATTTGGAATGTGTGATCATTTTCATTCAATTCATTGAATATCCAAAAAACCCGAATCAAATTGAATTCAAAATTCAAGCAACAACCAGAACAAAAAAATGTGCAAAATTCAATTAATCAGCCAACAACAACAGTAGTAGCCATATCTTTATCATCAACAATGAGAACAAAAACAAAAAAAAAAATCTGGCCGACACCTGAACATATGGACATGACACACACACACACAACCAACAACAGGATCACCAAATCAAGAAATGAAAAAATTCATCAAATTAAAATCAGACAAACACATACAAATAAGACAAATGAAGATATCACCACCATCACCACGAAAGAATGAATAACCAGGACCAATTGTTGTTCAAAGTTTTCATCATTTTGTGCGTGGATGTATATCAAAAAAAAAGCAGCGGCGGCGGCACACACACACACACAATATGTCAATATCACCTGGGCACTCCCAACAACAACACCAATATCATCCTCATCACCACCATCATCATTCACACATTATCAACTGCCACATATCTCGCACCTTTTTTTTGTTTCATTCATTCAATTCTATTCTTGTTTTGTAAAAAAAAAAATTTTTTTTTCGATTTCATTTCATCAAACATAAACACACTCACACAGGATTTGTATTAATAGATTGCCATAAATTTTACCTGTAAACACACACACACACAATCATTTTGGGTAGTAGTTTTGTAAAGGTGATGCGCTCTCAATAATGTGTGTGTGTGCGTGTGATGTTTAATTGATGAATCCTTCGTTTTTTTCTAGATCGTGATCACTTCATTCATTTTTCAACAACATACACACACATTTGTAAATTGGAATGATCAAAGAAAGAAAGAAAAAAATGATAAATAACAAGCTAAAATCGAGAAATGATTTTTCTTCAATTCAATTCAATTGGATTTTCATCATCAAAATCATCATCTTGTGTGTGTGTGTGATATAAATTATAATTGAAACTATACCGAAAAAAACAAATTTTTTCGGCTAGTTCATTCATTCATACAAAACATGAATTTTTCTCTCTTTTCATTTCTCAAAATTGATACTGTAATTTCCAATTATTCAATGACAATGATCGATATAATAAATTGAGAAAATAAGAGAAAAGAGAGAAAGAGAAATAATGGAATTAGAAATGGACCAACCAAAAACAGCTGTCTATATATGTGATGTGTTAATTAAATTCGAGATAAATCCATCATATATATAGAATTGGACGAGCAAAACAACAGAGTGAAAAACAAAAATTTTTTGGTAAAATGAGAATGCAATCATCATCATCATCATTCAATGACCATTTGGCTTGTTTAGATTTACATTTATGAAACTACCAGAAAGAAAAAGAAAACATGAAAATGAAATACAGAAATTCCATTTGGAAAATTATCACGAATCTAACTATATATCACACCATCATTTTATCAATATTTATGGTGATCATTAAATTGATATATATTTCATTATGATATGATATGCCAAAATATAAAAACATGCAAAATTGTTTGGACTTTGTCCAGTATTTTTCTAGCATACTTGAAATGAACGTGTTATTTTCAATTCAAGTTGTTGTTATGAAAAACAAAACAAAACAAAACAAAATGAGAAACTAAACTGGACTTTTTAATCTACTGCTTGTGTGTGTGTGGTAATTGACAAATGAATAAAATAAAAGAAAAAAATTACCATGCCACAAGGCACATGAGTTGATTAGTTCACAATCAATCGATTAGTTTATTTCGTTAATTCGAATCAATTATATTTTCCCCACTCTGTGTGTTATTTATTGACAATTTAAAATTATTTTCAATAAAATAAAATACACATGGATAATTTAAATCAATTTTTTTTCTTGTTTTTCTAGATCAAATCCACTTTATCTCATTGAAAATTCATTTACCCTTAAGGCATATATAGAGATATTTTCATGTTTTGTATATATATGGGAATCAATTTTCAACATCATCATTATCATCATAATTATGATGATGATGATGATGATGATGATAATCGTTTTGGTTTTTTTAGGCAGGGTATTTGGCCGGCTATCATCGGCTCAATTATCATCATTATTACAGTAAAAGAAAAAATTGAATCCCAAGAAACAAAAAAAAAGACTTGACTTTCAATTAGTCAAATAATGATGACGATGATAATTCATATACATACATCATTCATACACACACACACACAAACGCCCCCATTATAGAAGTTGGAAGTAAAATTAATTAGGTCTAGACTCTGGAACTCTAGTAGAATCCCTCGATGTTCGATTTAAACAAAAGATAATAATTTGATGATGAAAATTGATGTTTTCAACAATAAAAAAAAAACAAACGAAACGTGAAAGAAAAAAACAAAAAAATCCATGTTCACTTTGGCTATTTCAAGGTAAAGGTTGTTGTTGTTGCAAGAGGTTTGTAGTGTTTATATAAAAAAACAAAAATTTTCACAAACACATCACCACCACTGTGAAACACTTGGTTCTGTGTAATAGAGAATTCAAGTTGCAGTTGTGATGATGATGATGATGATGATGAGTGTAATTGCTGCTAATAATAGGGCTTGGACACTTGAAGAAACAAAAAAGAGAGAGAGAGAGAGAGAGAGAGAGAGAGAAATGGGCAAAATAAATTATGATTTCAAGACAAAAATAAAAAGATTTTTTTCGAAAAGAAAAAAAAAACGAAAAACGACCATGTTGCTATCATCATCATCATCATTTAAGGCTAATTATCTCTTTTTTGGCTTGTTAAATTCAATGAGATTCTCTTTCTTTTTTTTCAACATCTGATGCATTATTATGTCGCTCATTTTTTGTTTGGTGTGGTATAAAATACACTTTTACAGGTATAATAATAAACAATTGTTTGCTCATTTCTCAGTTATTGTGTATAAAATTTGTAACAATTTTTGTTTTGGTTTTTATGAAATTGATTTCATTCTCAAAAAATTATTTCCCTTGTTTTGGTTCATTTTTGAGGTAAAAAAAAAACAAACGAAATTGATAGATTGTATCATCATCATCATTCATCAATGATGAACCGTATCTATCAATTACCAATTAGTCGTCGTCGAAAAAAATCTTTCAGACGAATTATTATTTTTGAAAAAAAATAAAGCTTGCTTCAAGCAAAAAAATTTTCAATCGCTTATGCTCATAATGATGATGATGATAATGATGAAAATGCAAAAAAAAATCATAATAATCAATTAAAGATTTAAAAAAATTAATCAACTTTAATTTAAATCAATTCGTCTCTATCTCTCTTTCTATTTTCGTGTACCATACATACAAATATTGATTGGGTGGATCATCATCATTATCCGTCATTATCATGAGGATGTTTTTTTCCGTTGGCCATGATGATAATTATCATAATGGCTACTACTACTACCACTATTTACTACTTATTGCTATTTTGGCCAAAAAAAAATCATTGTTTTTTCTTTTCGTTCCACTATTCACATCATCATCATCATCATCATTATAATTTTATTTCATTTTTTTTTCATTTCGACAACAATCTTGATGATGATAAAATATAATAAATCATCATTATCATTGTCATTAAACATCATCATCATCAGGATAGGCTGAAATTTCATTTCATTTCATTTTTTTTTGTTTTATATTCTGTCATCAACATCATCATTAAAAAATAGCTAAAACAACTGATTGAATTGAATTGAATTAAATTGAATGCGAATGAAAAAAAACTAAAAAAATTTTGAAAAATGAGAAAACTCGACTTTGAAGTGAAATTGACTTTACCATCATCTACTATTTCAATCTGATTGTCCGATAATGATGATGATCAACAACTATCTAAGATTGTATTGAATACACAAAAATATCTTATGGGCAAGTCTTCAAACAAATATTTACATTTCCAATTGGAAATCAATGATGTTTGATTGACAAAATAAAAAAAAATGAACAAACGAACGAACCTAGATTAATAGGAAAGAGGTTGGGCATCATCATCATCATTATTATAACAGCAACAACATCAACAACAAAACAAAGTTCAATTTCTTCATTATTCAACAACGAAAAAAAACATATTGTTTGTAGTTTGGCCGATGCCAATCACACTACATACATTCAACACCTTGATATAAATGTAGTGAGTGTGTGCGTGTATGCATGTCGATCATTCATTCAAATTTTTTTTTCTTCTAGAGGTGAAAATTAGATGTATGCAAATTGTCTTGATTCATGAAGAATTGAAAAGGGAAAAAAACTATCTGCTCAAACAAACTGAAAAATATCAGATTCATATTTAATGGTAACAAGAAAATTGTTTTTTGAAAAAAACCCGATTCAATTTGGCAAAAACTAAAACTATTCAATATTTAAAAATACTAATCGGCGGTTGATTTTTTTTTTGTTCGTTTGTTTGTATATGAAAATCAGATGAACCACATTCATGAGTTTAACAAATTTTTTTTCTGTTCGAAAATTGGAAATGTATGCAAATCATTTTTATAATGATGGTGAGTTGGAAAAAAAATCCTAACGACGACGACGACGATGATTATACTTTGTACGTATAGAAATGAAAAGAAAAAAATGGCCGATTGAAATACGAATATTCACATTTTTTTGTGAAAACAAAAAAAAAAACAAAATTCAACGACGATAATTTCGGTATAGAAAAAAAAAGAAAAGGATATTTACGACATTTTATTGGAATAAATTCAGATTGGAATGCTAGAAAAAAATGATGATGTAGATAATCACCATATAATTTGAATCAATTTTCTGTTTTTCTAGTGCGATTATCGTCCAAGACTTGTTTCAATGGAAATTTACAAACACACACACACACACACTTATTATCATCATCATAATGGTTTTATTTTTATTTTTCCCTAGAAATTATCTCTCATTATTGAAACAAAGAACCAAAACTTGATAATTTTCAATGGCAAGTAATGTTGTTGCAATGTTGATTTATGGCTTCAAAAAAAAAATTCACCCAAATAATTGTTTTTTTTCAATAAAAATTTGACCTTTTTTTTCATTGACTAAACATAAAGATGGACCATTTGGCATTCATATGGTCCACACATTCTTTCATTGGATAACATTTTCATGCATCATTTATCGTAATGTTAAGAAAAAAATTACGGTTCATTTTTTCGCCACGATTTTCTTCAAATATAATAAAAATATTTAGACAGCTAAATATGAACAAAATTACAAAAGAAAGTCTGGTTTACGAAACCAATAAAACATCATGAAGAATTGATAATCCTGATCAATCTTCATCATTATAAATTCACTAATTCGACTCGCTTTTGAACATTTACTTTAAAAATTACAATACAATGAATAGCTGGAGAAAAAAATGAATCGATATGATCATGCCCTCTGACCAGAGTGTAATAATAGATTATAATGGAAAGAAAAACAAATTTTGCCCTTTGTCATTTGCTATACGTACATAACACATCGACAACCAAACAAACAAATCGATCATATGACAATGTGTTTTCACCCTGAAGTAAATTCAATGACAAAACTCGTAGGGACTCGTGTCATGTTATTATTATTGTACCTATGACCTATCACAGTTTATTCTGTCTTCCTTTCCCCCTAATCACCAACACTCATTCCAGTTAAATTTTAGCTCTGATTGATTGGATTCGTAGCGAGGAAAAAAATAAATTCGATCTCTTATTAGTCAATCGCGGTGTTTTTTCGTATTTTGCTTAAAACTTTGGTCAAATAGTAGTAGTGAATAACTACAGCGAAAAAAATACATTGCTTGCTGCTATGTAATTCTACAGGAGAAGAAAACAAAACAAAAAAAAACGAAAAGAATTTAGATTGTTGTTATTTATTATTGTAACTTTGAAAATAGAAATTAAAGATCGATCCATCAAATCAAATCTTTCCATGTTTCTATTTCTGTGTGTGTGTGTGTGAGTTTATGAATTAAGTCATTCGAGTGTATGTTTGACATACAGTCAGTCATCGTCATCATCATCGGTCATCATTCAGTTAGCATTAAATAGGTAATGTGGAAAAAGAGGGGGCAAGTACAAAAAAAATTTGTAAAAAAATGAGATGGTGTATCATTCATTCATTCATTCAATTCGTTATTTTTTTGTGGCGCGACCTGTCGCGACTTTTGTATGAAACCACCGACCAAAAAAATGTGTATCACACACACACACACATGGACACATCGATCAATCGACTGATCGAAAAAAAGGTAAAAAAGATCAATCTAAGAATCAGATTCAATTCAGAGGCGGTTTTATAAAGAAAAACAAAAAAAACTGATTGATACAAAACAAGAAAAATAGAGTTATTTTCTGCAATTGAAATGAAATAGAAATAAAGTCATTTTCTATCATCATCGTCGAATTATTTTTTTTTTTGGTTTCAATTGCTTCAAATATCTATCAATTCGAGAAGGTAAATAGAATAAATTCGCGACACATACCTACTACTGAGGTTGAGGTTTTCTATTCATTTTTGCCTGTTTGTTTGTTTGTTCACAAAGTTGATCGCATTTTAATAGTACAATCAATAACAATGTAATTACTATCCACAAACAGAAAAAGAAAAATCAACAAACAACGAAACACAGACACACATTCCACATTTGAATCATCATCATCATCATTGAATTGAATTGAATTGAATCAAATTGTATATAAATTATAACAACAAGGAAAATGATAATATTTTCAAGCCTCAATCATCAAGATTTTTTTTTCAAACTAACCAACAAACAAAACATAATATCATCATTAAACCATCGTTATCATCATCATTGGTTGACCCGAATTAATTTCGAAAAAATATCTCATGATCATCATCATCAACATGATTACAATGATGATGATGATGATTATAAGTCTATCTTTTTATTTACAGAGTAAAATAATTATAGATGAATAGAAAATGGAATTATAGACATTTTGGTTAATTAAATTGCCATTTTTTTCGCAGAAATTTCGGGTTGTAAATAAAAAAAGAAAACTAAACTAACCTAAACTAACAAAAAGAAAGAAGAGAAAAAAATGAATATATGGCACCTACCTGTACTCGTGATTCCACCAGATCTAAACGCATTGCTAATGCTTCACGCATAAAAACATCCGGATAATGACTTGCTTCAAATGCTTTTTCCAATTCTTCCAATTGCCAACCATTGAAATTTGTACGTGTCCGGCGACGTTTACTATCATGTGGATCATCATCATTTTCATCATCACTGCCACAATCTTCACTAGCTAAACTTGGTGATGAACAACTACGGCGTGATAATGAACTTGATGTACCACCACCACCACCATTACCATTACGATGATTATGATTATTATTAATCGAATAATTATTATGATTACTATTGCCAATTAGGTTATCATTATCATTATTAGAAGACATGTTGTTCATATCATGATCATCAGATGAAAGTATATCCGGTGATGACATGCAAATATCCAGATCACCATTATTAGCTATCGATGATGTTGAATCATTATTATGATTTTGATGATATTTATCCGCCATTAAATTATTATTATTATGACGATTATTAATACATATTGATGATGTATGATCGATAGACGATGTTTCAGACAATGATGTTGGACTAGCATTAGTTGATGATGTTGTTTTTGTTGTTCGTATAGACATTTCAGATAATGAAATTGATGATGGCTGTTGCTTTTGCTGTTTTTGTTGTTGACTATTACGACGTCCATTATTCATTATCAATGTATCGTGATGATTATTTTGACCAGAATTTCGACCATTTTTCGTTGTATTCTCTTTATTATTAATATTGCTGCTACCTATTTACAAAAAAAAAATTAGACGAAAAAAATTTGATTAATTTTTCAAAAAATGAAAATGAGAAAAACGAAACATTTGACATCTTTATCGATTCATTCAATTTGTAATTTTTCTCATTGGCTCTTTATAATTGATTACTATCGATCCACCGCTATATCTATAGATTCTAGACAAATCAATCGTTGCTTATTTTTTTTTTGTTCGTTTGTTTCAATTTGTTCTCTCCAGCACCACCACCACCGCCAATCATACACCATGCTGACACTGTGAATGATTTTTAAGAGCGCCCCATCGTTTGTTCAATCGTGTTTTTAATTGAAAAATCGTGATCGAAACGAAGAAGAAACAACAGCTAATCGGATCAATAGCATCTGCAGCAGTTTTTTTCTTTCTATATTCACATCAGAAACGTGAATATGGTGCTAAACGAACAAATTAATAGAAAAAAAATCATAGAAATAGATAATTGAGATGTTAACCAAAAAAAGGAGAGAATCAACAAAAAAAAATCTGGCCGCTTTTTTCTGGGTGATCATCATCAAGCTCATAAACTTAAATTTTTTCTACTAAAAAAATCCATGAAAAGATTCAATCTTCTCAACAACAACATCAACTACTCATTTACACTTTATCCATAATAATAAATTAATTGTGAAAAAAACGATGACGATCAAAAAAGTTGTTGAACGACGACTGTTGTCGAAATAGTAGACTATATAGAGACTTTGCTCAGAACAAAAAAAGAAAATTCGAATCCCCCTGGTTCATTCACCGATTAATTAATTAAGATGATGATGATGATGATGATGATGATCTTCACCTAAACTACATTTTTTTATCGAAAGAAATATGAAAAATGAATGATGGACTGTTTTGTTGATTTTTTCAATACTTTCCACCAATAATAAATATTCGTATAGTTGGAAATATTGAATTGGCACAAAAGAGAAACAAAACAAAAAAGTCAATTATTCAATGAATCATTTCAATCGAATAACCGATGAACCGTGGTAGTGAAGCCACCATACCATACCAATATAGCCTAACCAAAGTCATTTTTCTATTTATTAGAAGCTAATTAAATATTGAAACAGACAGATAAACAGACACAAAAAAATTGACATTATATCTATAGGGTACATATGAACTAACTTTCTATAATTAGCCAATATTACGATCGGTTCGGAATTGTTTCAATTGGAAAAAAATGATCAATGGAAAAAAGATTCAATGTTGACTAGTTTTTCTCTTTTCTCTCTTTACTTAATTGTCAAACAGAAAGAAGAAGAAAAAGAAAATCCAATTGAATCTGAATGAAAAATCATTATCATTATTTGATAATGATGATGATTTTCAACACAATAAAATGACGATAAAATAAACAAAAGAAGAATTCAATTGTCGAATATGGGCGGAGGCAATGATGGGAGTGTTGTATGTTTATCGCCATCACATATATATAATAATCATTATTATCACAAGAAAATAATGGAAAAGAAAACAAAAGCCAATAATGATGATGATGATGATGATAATAAAATCAATTAATTTTTTACAACACAATAATGATCGAAACGTAATCAAAATAATAAAGATTCCCAGCCCCATAGAATGAAATCATAGTGTTAACAATTTTTTTCAATTCAATTCGTAAAAAAAACAATAGTCTGGAGTGAGTTTGAATTCACCTTTCGAAATGTCCTCGATCACACATCTTTTATAGGCAACACCTTAAAGAAAGACAAAATGTTCTTTGTGAATAATTTGAAGAGTGTACATGTTATATGTTTTATTCAAGGTAAAATCATAAGAAATTTCAATATTTCACCAAAAAAAAATGGACAAAAGAAAACAGATTTTTTCAATCAATCGATTGCAATCAATTACAAATGGTGTTTATGTATTTTCCCCATACATTTGATGTGTGTGTGTGTGCGTGATAATCAAAATCAATTCAATCAAGAAAAAAAATGAGAAATAATCACAATTGGAATTTTTCCAATTCGGTCAAGAAATAATAAAATAAAATATAATAATTTGAACCGGATTTGACCCATCCTTTTTTCAAACAGAGGAAAAAAACAGTCATAAGAGGACAAACAAACATTGTGTGAATCATCACCAATAAATTCAGATGGTAAAAATGAAAATTGGTGAGAATTTTCTGTTTCTATTTTTTTTCATTAATGAATTCAACTTATAGCTTAAAGGTTTTCCGAAAAAACGAACAAACAATCACGATATGATGATGATGACAATTGTGGTTAGTTGACTGGTTGGTTGGTTGATTGGTTGGGTGACACACAACGTACACACACACACACCTTATTACACATCTGTCATCACATATAGGTTTAAATTTTCATTCTGGCTACTGAGTTGTTGTTGTTGTTGTTCATTGGTTTTGTGTCTGTTTGTGTGATGTGAATGTGAAAATGGCTGATTGGTTGTCATAAAAAAAAATTCTCTAATTTGGTGACACATACACACACACATGTCTCTGGTCATCAAAGAAAAAAAAAATTTGCGTGTTCAGTGGTCTGTCATTTTCAGGAGTGGCACACACAACCAAAAAATAAAAAATAAAAAAAAATCAAGCCAAGACAAACAAACAAAAAATTAAAACAATGGAAAAAAAATTAAATTTCTTTCTTCTTCTTCTTCCAAGTTCAATTTGAATTAAAATTCGGTATAGTAAAATGAATGAATAAGAAAAAAAATCATTGAATTTGACAATTATTATTTGTCATTCATTCACATTCATTTATTCAGTTTCATTAATAGTTTTAGTATCTGCTTTTTTTCAATTCAATTCAGAGAGAGAGAATCTACAACAATTAATTTAATTAGTGCCAAACAAGTTCGCATTCTCTCTCTCTCTCTTTATTTCTAGACAAGAACTCAATATTATTTTTCCGTTTTCTACATATCGTTACACAGGAAACAAGAGACAAAGAGAAAGAAAGAAAGAAAAAAGTCAATTATTAGATAATTGTAATTAAAAAATTCTTCTTCGTCGTCATAATCATAATCATCATCATCAGGACTGGAAACACAAAACAAAGAAAAAAAAATAACAACCCTCAAGTGATTGTATATTGTATTAAGTGAATGAATCACGAATCTAAAAGTTAACCGTTATTTTTTAATTATTATCAATGGAAAAAAATTCATTCAGATTTCTCCTTCTCTCTATATTTTTGTACAGATTTGTACAAAATTTTTTCCTATTATCGATTGGTGGCCAAAAAAAGAGAAGAAAAAAAAATGCTAAAGAACAAAAGAAAATCAAAAAAAGAATTCTGTCATCTGGTATTCATTCTCAGAAATTTTTTTTCCGTTTAATTAACTGATATTCTTACAAGAAAATTTTACTAAAATGAAAAATAATTTTCAAAAATGAAATGAAAAAAAATTCAATAACAGACACAATGAATGTGGTGAACTGAAATGAATTATTTTTTTTGGCAAAAGAAAAAACGGAAGACAGATGAAAAAAATGATAAATGATGAAAATGATGGTTGATGAACAGGACGACAAACCATGACACATTGGGTTTCCGCACATGAAAAAATTTTCACCTTGAAAAACAGTTTCACATATGAAACTGACTTGACTGTGTCCATCTATGGCTATCAGTCTAACAGACACCAAATGGTCACCATACAATACACAATGTAATCAATTAATCATGATCTCCACATTTCAACAACTATCAAGTCAGTCAGTTAGTCATTTTGAGAAAATTGTAAACGAACGAATGAAAAAAAACAGACAAAAATTTAATTCATCTTTCACACCTTTTAAACACAACATGAAGGAATAGAACATAACAAATTGTTGACAACATCAGCTAACTTGAATGAATTGATCCCTGCACACACACACACACACATACTTTATGTTGGTATAAAGTGAATGTGTTAATAATTTGCCTGTCCACACTATTCTTTGGAGAGTTTAGAAAATAAAAAACTATTAATCCAAAAAAAAAACATACAATTTCCAGCATGAACAAATCAAAGAAATGCTTAATCCCAAACGATCAATGACACAGATAGATTATAGAAAAACTTTTTTCATTTCATTTCATAAATTAAAAATAAAAAATCCTGAATAAATATTCAGCACAAAAAAAACAAAAACATTTTCACTCATAATTCGTCACAATCAACACTTCATCATCATAATATTGTTGTTGTTGACCATACAATCAACTGTCACTTTCAATGATCGAGAAAGAGAGAGAATCATGCATATGCATAAACAATAACAACAACGACAAAATGATTATGCTATAAACTGGTTGGCCTGAAAGTCAAAAATTTTTTTTGAAACAATCATCAGCAAACTAGAATTATGATGAAAAAAATGACACTATAGCTTTGGAAAACAACGAAAAAACTCAGGAACGTAAAATAATGATAAAAAACTTGAATGATATATATACGCCATCACTAATGGTTAATCCAAACAACAACAATCGTGCAAATTCTATTTACAAAAAAAAAATGGCAAACAGTGCCAGGAATTGGGAGAAAATTGGTGGAACCAAGTATAAAATACAGACACAAGACAAAAAAAAGACCAAATAAATAATAACCAGTGAGAAGAACAAGCATAAAAAAAATAAAAATCGACGTATGAAACGAGTATCGACTACTAAATAACCATCTATACCTACACAATTCACTCAAAATAATAATAAAAAAAGCGACGACCAACAAACTTGGGAAAGAAAGAAAAATTTGTGATTCGAATTCCAAATGAGACCAATTCATTCATTCATTCATCCAACCAGACATGCAGTCAGCCATGATGATGATGATGAACGCGAGTCTGAATAGTTTTTTTGTTTGTTTTTGGCTCAAAAATTAAAATATATTCCACCTCTATATATCGTGTACGGATTCTCATTTTTCCATTATTCGTTTGATCCAGAAACGCGTGTGGACATGTAGACTATATATCACTCAACTTTTTCTCATTCTTTCCTTTCTATATATTAGACATGAGATATGTGATGGGTGGTTTGGTTGGAAATAATTTGCAAAAAGAATTTTCAATGATCCAAGTATTATAATAATAATAATAATGATCATCATCATCATAACGGTTCAATCCATATATCATTCGTTGTTTTCTGGATCCTAAAGAATGAACATAATAAAGGCAGAAAGAGAGGATGGACTGAAAAAATTATATTCTTCTTCCTTGTGATTATTATGAGATACACTATTATTAATAATACAATTCTATTACGAATATCGCCACAATCACCACCATCATGGTCGAAAATAACAAACAAAAATAACCCGTTAACAGGGTGATAATAATGGTCCGAAAAAAACAAACAAATTGTTACATTTCATATATTAATGATCCAATGATTCGTAATGTGATGTGGTGGTCCATAGTTTGGCTTTTTGTTTGTTAAAACATAAAACAAAACAAGAATACATTACACACAAACACACATTATATATTATGAGCACGACATCTCAATCAAAAGTGCTAAAAAAATGTTACAAATGGAGAGGAATGAAAAACGAAAAAAAATTCGTTAGCCCAAATGGTAATTAAATGGATTTTCTTCTTTTTTTTCACCCATTAAAATGGATAGAAATAACACAAAAAGAGAACGCAAGAGAAAATCTTCTTAAAACCATAATTTACAAGAAAGACGAAGAGAAATAAACAATAAATAAAAGGTGATGACAACACACGAACGAGATTCGTTTTTTAATGCATAATAATAAAAAAATTGGTAAAGAAAAAAAACCGACTCATTCGACTTGAAAACAAATAAATCATCAAGTAATATGATGTGTTAAATAATAATATCCGGATCAAACAAGGATGATCATTATCTGATGATGATGATGATGATGTAGTTTGAGTTTTTGAAAAAAAACAAACAAAAAACCACACATTACATTGACTAGTGATCATCATCATTATCCCAATAATGATGATGATTATGGTGGTCAATATGTTATGGTTATATAATGATACATTTCATCAGCCATCATCCGCATCATCATAAGAATGTGATTTATAATTCAGACAAATATGATCATCATCATCGAGAAATATATTAATGACGATGCCTCATCTTTTATGTATTAACATCATCATCATTTTCTGAATTGAATAAATTTCAACAACAACATATGCCATTCATTATTAGGTCAAAAATCATTATCATCTTATAATTCAAAGAACCGTCTCAAGTACAAAAAACTAGACTATTCAAAAATCAATTCAAAATCAATATTTGTCCATACCTTTACGATTGGTTCCTTTATTAGGCGTTGCTGTATTGATTTTATTATTATTAGTTTGTATCGATAATGTTGTCGTTGTGGGTGTTGTTAAAGTATTTGCTGCCGTGGAATTTGTATTATTGTTCATCACAGTGCTCATCATATTCAGATTTTCTTTTAAATTATTATTACCAATCAATAAATCATGACGATGATGACGAACATGATAACTTCCAGGCGATAATGGTGTCGGTGATGATGATGATGATATTGAATTTGGTGATGATGAATTGTGATTCTGATGATTATGGTGATGATGATGATTACTATTTAGATGATTTGAATTATTTGTCAACACTGGTGGTGGTGAATGGTGATTTATTGTTGTTGATATCGGTGATGTTGTGAGTGCTGTTGTTGCTGATACTGATGCTGGTGATGATGATGGTGATGACTTTGATGCGGCAGCTGCAAATGCTGCACCAAGTAATGCTGATGGTGGCTGTAACCCTAAAGCCGCAGCGGCAGCCGCAGCAGCCGCTGCATTCTGGTGATGATGTTGCGCCATTGCTGGATTCATCATCAAAAGATTAGCAAATTGATTGAAATTAGCATTCAATAATGAATCAAATGAATAGGCAGCCATTGATGCTAATGTTGATTGAAATGATGAATGATCATTTGGAAACATTGCCTGATGAGCTGGATGATTGGCAGCCATTGCTGCTGCGGCTGCCGCTACGGCTGTTGCCGTTGGCTGTTGTTGTTGAGCACCTAAACCAGTAGCCATAAAACTTGGCATTGTATATGGTGCAATAGGGGATGCAAAATGTGCAAATGATCCAGGTATTGGTCGGCCACCTAAACGTGCTAATGTACCGGCGGCATTTGAAGTCGCAGATGAACCAGCACCACCACCACCAAATGCAGATGTTGTTGATGGTGATTGTAGTGGTAATAATGGATTAGATCCTTCCATAGTCACACAATTGATATTTCACTAATTGAAAGTCAAATTATTCATTGATTGACACAGAATGAAAAAATTTATCAAAGTCACACATGATGATAACATCGATTTACTAATAGAATTTCATTAGTGATTAGGGAAATTTTAATTAAATTTCAAAATGAAAATCAATCAACCAATCAATATGACGATGGTGGCACAACACATTAACAATTGGAAAAAAAATCTAAAAATTACAAACCAAAAAAAGCGGCAAAATACTCATTGTGTGAGCGATCCATACTTTGCCAGTCTAGATTTCGAATGATAATAATCGAATCTCGAATGTTTCACACACACACACACACACAACAGTGCTCGCCAATTTGTAGCGTGTGTATGAGCGAAGCAAAGTGAAGCGAGTCTAATGACTCTTTCTTTCACGCTCTTTTTTTCCATTCAACTCACACACTTGTACAATACAGTTGTAGAATTCAATTCATAAGCCCGCCTTTTTATGTTTGGTGTATGAATAATGTATCGTCGTTGTGTGCACACCGCAAACTGGACAAAATGTGTCTGTCTGTCCGCGTTTCGTTGATTGAATTGAATTGAATTTTTTTTTTTTTTTTTTTTTTTTTGCAAAACTTTATATTTTTGCTACACATGTGTACACAACAATACAAGCGCATACTCACACGCCTTTTTTTCGGGGTAGTAACGGTACCGCCTTTTCTCTCTTGCTTACCCGCCAAAAAAATATAAATGAAAAAATCTATTTTCTACACTTTTCTCTCTCTCTCTCTTTTGTTCACACTTATTTATCAAAGTGTATGTGTGTGGTGGCTGGTGTTTGATCGCGTAGTGGTGCATCAATCAACCTATTTCTAGCCAAAACAAACTATTTCTTTTCTTTAATGGTCAAGAGTCTAGGAATTTTTATTATTATGAAAAAATGATCCAAAATATTAATCAACTACCAATTCTTGGATTGTTTCAATTTTTCTTTTCGCTTGGCTTGCAGCATTAGTTGATACCAAAAAAAATAAATAAATAAATGATACACAACAACAACAACAACAACAATAATAATCATCATCATATCATCATCATAAATAATAATCAAATGACAACCAAAGCCTCAAGGGCGACTATTGTGTGTACACCACAACTGAATTTTCATCTATCCATTCGGAATAATAATAATGGAATCAGTGTCAATTGATAATTGTTTCAAGAATCCAAAAAAATTGATTGCCATCGGCTATTTCATATTATTCAATATTGAAAAAGTAAAGAAAAAGCAATGAATCGATGGAATCAGAAAAAAAATTGAAATAATAAGCAAACAAACAAAATCATATCCAGAGGGCAATCCATATGTATGTGTGTGTGTGTTTGTAGAAAAAATGGCAATCTTTTTTTTCCACGAAATGATTATTGACCACCACCATAAGCATCGTGAGGTCATAGGGTAATGTCATGTAATCGATTTTTTTTTCATCTGATGAACGAAAAAGAAAGAAAAAAAGCCAAATTCCACATCTGTCCATTTTTTGTTACATTATGGCTTGATCAAGAGTCCAATTCTTTCATTCATCAATTCATTATGGACAAAAAAAGTTGATATAAAAAAAAGTCGCCGCCATTTTTTTCATGTCAAAACAACAAAATTATCTTTAACTCGTTAAAAATGATGTGTTGATGATTTCTAAACATCACACGAAGAATATCCAATATTCTGTGGCGGCAGCTTTTTCAACCATTTTATGATCATTTTATTACATTTATGTAAATTAAGCTATATTATTATTATATAAACGTATTTTTTTTTTGCTGGATATGAAAATTTTTTCTGTTTATTTTTCAAGCAACAACAGAATTTCTAAATAATCACATCATTTTTTTTCGGCCAGATTCATATAATAGATTCAAGGGTCATCAGTTTCATCGTTGATCAATGATCTAATCTTAGACTAATGGCAATGGATTCTTTTTTGATCAGACAAATGAAAAAATATTAGCTTGAACTTTGTGATGATGAAACCCGAAACAAACACAGACATACACACACACACACACATTGCATGTTTGTTTGTTTATGGAATAGAAAAAAAAAATTCCAATTGCCAATATGTGTGAAATTTTGTTCACTAAATGATGTTTGACGTACAGATATAGAAAAAAAAGAGCAAAACAAATGAATTGTATAATTATGAATATGAAATTTCATAATAATTATGTTATGTGCCATAACAAACATGCACACACACACACACACACACAAACATATACAGACAAAACAAAACAAGATGTTCGTGCTTCTTTTGTTTTTTTTTTGTTTGGTTCATAGAAAACAAAACAGATTGATGTTTTGAAATGAAATGAAAAAAATTTTGTTTTTCAAATTGAAATCGATATTGACTGATTGATTGATTGATTGGCGTGTTTTATTTTATTCAATGATGGATCACTTTTTAAGATGATGGCGATGATAACCAGTTGACAATGACAAACAATGACAACGGATATGATACATACACACGTGTGTGTGCCATGCAGTAGAAAACACGTGCAACAATAACAAAAGAAGAAGAAAAATGAACGCGTGTTGGTGTATTATTTCGATCTTGTTAATTATTTGATTACACACACACACACACACACACATATCATCATTACAAGAAAGGAAAAAAATGAATGAAGAAGAAAACATGTGTTTTGACATCACAATCATCATCATCTGTCCATCAAATTACAGCAAAAAAAAGATCTCTGATTTCTGATCAAGAAAAAGAGACATACAGATTCAATTGAAATGTGAATACGTGAGAAATAATCACTGTGTGTGTCAAATGGAATAAGTGTGTATTACACACACACACAATAGTCATTGTTTTCTTTGTTAATTTCAAAAAGACAACTGATTTTATCATCAACAGAGAGTTACATTTAAAGGAAACTTCCACACACACACACATACAATTCACATGTAATCTATTTTCAAGTTTTTTATGTTTGTTTGTTTATTAATTGTCATCATCACCATTATGACGAATATGAACAGCATAACGATGGAGATGGAGATGGAAAGAGAGGATAGTTTTCAGGAATTTAATCATCATCGGGAAAAATTCACATTGAAAATTGAATTTTTATGCAAATTTCTTCTCCTTCTTCATTGACATGATGATGATGATTGTATACCATCAATGAATTTTTCAGGAGAAAATAATTATAATCAAAATACAAGTGAATGATGGATGGCACATAACATAACCTCCCAAGTTGGAATGATAATCATGATGATTGACATTGAAACAAGGTGATAGTGGTGTTGACATTTTCAAATAAACAACCAGAACAAATGTTCAGACATTGTTTCAAAGCATTGATTTTTGTTGATTGTCGTCGTTTTCTTATTATTAGTAGTCTGTCTGTTTAATCGCATAAACTTGAAAAAAATGGAAAAATTTTCTCATTTTCATCATTGGATCATTCAACAGAAAAACATAGATGAATGATGATTATATGCATG
Organism: Dermatophagoides farinae; assembly: GCF_024713945.1. Classification (NCBI taxonomy): domain Eukaryota; kingdom Metazoa; phylum Arthropoda; class Arachnida; order Sarcoptiformes; family Pyroglyphidae; genus Dermatophagoides; species Dermatophagoides farinae. Next base: position 8,010,410 of record NC_134678.1, read on the forward strand.
CGTTATATAATGTGGCTCATTTCAAATTTTGAGATTTGTTTTCTTTTGTATTGTGCCTCCCATTCCATTCATCATCTTGGTAATCATCGTTTGACGAGAATCGTTTACTTAATTTTACATTTTACGAAACATTCACAATGAAGCACTTGATTGATGTTTACATTTAAATAATTAAAAATTCGTTTGTCTGGAATTAATTTTCAATTATTTTTGCATTTTTACAAAACAAAAAAGAAATAAATTGTCATATGTTTGTGTGTGTGTGTGTGTGAATGAATGAACCATGAAAATAGCCATTCCATATTCATAGACACGAGACACATCTATTTGTGTGTATGTGTGTGTGTGTGACATGCCATGTACAACTTGAACGAAAAAATAACAAAAACAACCACCATGTCCAGTTTTGTATTCAATTTTTCTTCTTTTTTAAATTATTCCAAGTTTTATAAATTGAGAGAGCAAAAAAAAACAAAAAAAATTCCAATTTGAATCCATATATCATCGATTCGTGATAACGCATAAACCACCACACCAACAGAAAAAAAAACATTAGCACTGAAAACCGAAAAACGAAACACATTCAATCTGTCAAATGTTTTCCCATTAATTCAGCGGCTTGTAATCGTTATTCGTAATACATTCGTTATTTGTGTGGCACGCATCACATGTATTCAATATGAATTGATCAGAAAATCGGGTGATAATTTTTGTTTGTTGTGCACGGTTTTCATTAATTCATTGTGAATATGTTCAGCTTGCTGGCTACTCTAAATCACTGGATGATGAGTAAATTATTATTTATATGAAGCCGACAGGAACTAAATAAATTGTGTATGTGTGTGTGTGTGGATCATCATCATCATTTGACATGTTGATTTGAATGATTCAATCATGGTGTGTGTGTGTGTGTGTGTTATTTACATGCAAAACCAGGACCAATATTGTTTTTGTATTGCATGTAAAGTACTTGAACAAACAAAAGTCAATCAAAATATATATCACGTCATCATCATCATCATCATCAAATCGATCGAATCGATTGAATATTGAACAAACAAACACCGAAAAATGGAACCAACCAAACCAAAAATAAAGAAAATTCAGTTTAGAAATATAACCCAGAAAAAAAGTTTATTTGTTCCGGTCTTGTGGTGATCCATCCAAAAAAAACAAGAAAAATCTCGACAAATAACTTGTGTGTGATTCAGGAACCGTGAAGCAAGAATGAAAAAGAAAAATTGACTTTTTTCTACAACGTCAACAAATAAAATTCATTTTAGATTATGTTTCAAGAGTTTTTTTTTTGCTTCATCAATAAGGATTTCAATAAGATAATTGAGTCTTTTGCGGTTGTTGGTTGGTTTGATCATCATCATCATCATCATTATGAATAAAAATCATACGAAGTAAAAGAGCACCAACTGGCCATCAATAGCTTTTCATCATCGGCTTTCATTTTTTTCACTTGACTATCCTTTTAAATTGATCCAATAGATTGGAATCTATTCGGTGTTTAGAGGATGAAACGAAAATGAAAAGAAAAAAAAACAAAATTAATTCTTAAAAAAAAACCAAAAAACATTATCATCACCATTAAATGAAAATGATGACGATGGACGAATTTAACAAAAGAAAATTATATCGATTAACGGAAAACTTGTTCAGTTTCAAAAAAAACATGACATGAAATGAAATGAAAATTGAGATTGAAAATCAAGATTTAGTTGGTTGGTTAATTTTTCAAATTCAACATACACACATTGTCTATGTTGGAGATGTGTGCGTGGTATTAATTAAATCTGACACACATGCAGAACATACATATTTTGAGTGGAAATCATTTTCTCTTATCACAATACCGGAGTATTTTTTTTCTCTCATTTCCTATTTGATGTTTTCATTTTCATGCCCATCACCATCATTATTGCTCATTTTCACACTTTATTTATCTTGATCTTTTATATTTCGAATCGAATGCATTTTGTAAATGGTTGTTTTGGCTGAACAAAACAAAAAAAAAAACGGAAAAAAAATTTGGACACTATACCATGTGGAATTTATTATTTATGTTGTTGCAGTTTATGTTTGTCCATGCATCATGTGTGTACGTTATCTATATCTTCATCATTCATTTATTCATTCAACACTTCTATTCGGCTAAAATCTGAATCTCTGAATGAATAAATGAAATTCTTATCTTTCAATCTTTTCATTCATTCATTCATTCAATCAACGAGAATTTGTTTGAGAGAGAAAGAGAATAATGGGAAAAATTTTTTTTTCACTTTGTCAAATCAAATTGTGATTGAATTGAATGACACACACACACACACGCACGGGAATATCTATTGATCCGTAATGATGATCTACTAAAAAGGAACAAATGGAAAAATATATAGAGAGACAAAAAAAAATAATTTCCATTTTGTTGGGCAAAAGTGGCTAAAAATCTCAATATTGAGATGAATGCGGGTGTGTATGTGTGTGTGTGTGTTCTTAAGGTGTATCGATATCTTAATTAACAAGTCTATTCAAAATGGCCATCATCATCAGAGAAAAGAAAAAGATAGGAAAGAAAGAAAGAAAGCCACCTAAAGATTAACTGGGGTGATAATGATGATGATCATCTTCGATAACAACGATGAAAAGGAAAAAGAAAATTAATTAGTTCGATGAAAGCTTGAGATTCGGCAACAGAGGCACGAATTGGATAATGTATGGATTATGCAGAGGGAGAGAGAGATTTATGGAAGGGAAGACGAGATTTTTTTCGATGTTTTTTTGATGGATTAAAATAATGAAGATGATGATGAAAATTGTGATTATCATCAACAATAAAAAACGAATTTGATTTTGATGTTTTTTTGTATAAATTCAATCAATCAAACACACATACTTCTTTTGATATAGGAATCACGAAGATCATTACGTGTTGATTCCTTCATTGCATCATTGGGTATTGATGATCGCCGATTTATAACTGATTCTAATGCCTGTATCCATTGTTGCATCTCATCCGCTGTTTCAACACCTAGACACCAATTTCTTCCTATTGTTAGTTGTGGCGTGAGATTACCATTCAATCCAATCCATTCGACCCAAAAAGAGAGAAAATAATTGAAAAATTCAGAATTAATTAAAAAAGTCTCATAATGAATAGTGTATAATTATAAAATAATGACTACTGTATCGTCACCTATCGGTTGTCAGCAATACTAACCTGGAGTTATCAATGTAAATGAATGTCCTTGTTCGAAATCTTTCATGCCATTAATGATACCAGTTTGTACCGAATATCCTTCACTAGAATCACCGATAAAAATTTCGCCTTTAGGATATGGTTCTAATGGATGTTCTAGATACATCAGTTTTCGATTTTCATCCAAAATAAACCATCGTTTTTTATATGAATCCGTCGATCGTGGACCAGTTTTCCATAGGAAACCTTCTTTAAGATAATCACGACTTAAACAAAGTATCAGTTCATCATTCGGCACTTCAGGAAAGGCAATTTGTAGATGGCGAAGTTTTGTCGCTCGGATAGCCGTATACCAATCGATAATATCTTTACCAGAATCACTATAGACAAAGATACTTCGTGTGAAGCCATCTTTATTCCAGGATATTTGCAATGCATTTGGATTATTGATTTTGTTCGTACAAAATGTTACATTTGCCGATACAACTTTAATCACGGCTTTCGGTGTTTTGCTTGTCTATTTTTTGCGAATCAAAAAATTCAATGAATCAATCGCATCGAAAAAAAGAAAACGAATACAAACCTCTTTGATGAAATATTTAAGTGTTCCCTCGACGGATGATAAAACAAATTTCCGTGGCAAGAATTTTCCATCTTCTTTTCCTCGTTTATAAAGGAATCCTTCCAAATAATCATCTGCATAGGAAGTCATTGGTTCAGAGACAAATTCTTTACGTTCATATTTAGCACGAATCCATTGTTCACGTAAAACACTAATGATGATAATCAATTATTGGTTCATAAAAAAAATCATAATTTACATACTGCGGATCATGTGGATTCGGACGACGATAATATAATGGAACATTACGTTCATAATAAACATTCGAACGACAATTGCCATTATTTTCCATTGTTTGTACATGTGATATTTCCCAATTATCCAATTTAAGCGATTTAATACGACTAATATGAATGCCCATCTTACGATGGATGCTGCATGATGAAGAAGAAAAAACAAATGAATGTTAAAAACAAAACAAAAATGAAAAATGAAAAATCAAACCTTGCACATTGAGTACAGAGAAATACACCGAGTGTATATGATGCCCATTCAGGACCATCATCGCGACAATCAGCACAACGTTGATTGCCTTCAATTTTCAATAATTCAAATAAACGTCGACGATTACTTTCACTCATCTTGGATTGATTGATTGATAATCTGATGATAAGTTAATATTCAGAATCAACCAAAATAAACAAAGACGAAAAAAAAACCAAAATATTCAGCGAATGATTCACTAAACAACACACACAAAAAACATTTGTCAACTCAAAGGTATATTTCCGTTGTCGTCGTCGTCGTCGAAATCATCGCTGCTCGATGTGTGATGGCCAAACAGCAAAACGAAATCGAAAAAGATAAATTGAACTGCACATTACATTGAACATTTAGGTTACACACACGAAATCGAAAAAACATCAGGAAGGAAATCGAGTTTAGGGATTACATACGCACAAATAAAAAAAAAAGCAGCGGCACACACACTGTGAACACAATTGATTTATCAAAAACGGAAAAAAAATGTTCAACGATCAAAGTTAATTCCAAAGAATCAAACAACAAGCCAAACAACAACAATAAAATTGTGACAAACGTCACAAGTTTTTTTTTCTATATTCAAAAATCACAGCCAATCATTTGATTGTTTGATGTTTTAATCTCATCATCATCATCAGTAGAACTTGACGGAAAAGTTTTTTTATTTAAAAATTCACAACAACAAAAAAAACTTGGAAAATTTCTCAAACACTAATTGATTATTATTATAATTTCGTTTCAATTCGATTCGATAACAATGAAAAAAACGAAAATTTTTTGAAAAACATAAATAAATACAATAGATTCATCACCAAATTTGAAAAAAATCATAAAATCAATAAGATCGGAAGAATTCAAGGAAACCTAAGAAGAAAAAATTCAAGTTCAATAATTTTTGTCTAGCAAAAATTTTTCAGAAAAATTTCAGAAAATGTTTTCATCATTGTATTGGAACAACAACATTGTTTTTTTTTTTTTGGCCAAAATCATATCATCAATTTGACTCACATACACATGAGATTGAAAAAGTGTTTTGTTTGTCTCTCACTATTTAGTAAATTGTAGTTGTTGTGACCAATTTTTATATTCATCAAGATAAATATCTGGACAAGCGGACCATTCTTGTTTTTCTTTACATTTCCAATATTTATCCGTAAACATATGTACCGGATTATCGGTAATTGGATCCTTTGTTCTTTTTGAACCATACCGGTTCATATGGAACATATGGCAAACCTTTCGCAGCTGCTTCCTCGGCTTCTTCTTCCCTTTTTCGACGTACGGCACGTTGTTTTTCTTCCAATTTACTTTTCACTTCATTCGCTTCATCCCAACGACATTCTTCCATCAATCGCTGATCTGGCCGTAAACGGCTATCGGTAGGTGCAACACCTTCTTCTGGTTCATTTAATTGCACAGCAAGTAATGTCATATTGTACATTTTTTCATATTCAGGTCTATTTGATGTGATGAGCAAAATGATTAATTAGCAAAAAAAAACAATCGAATAATAGAAACACATACGTAGGAAGAACGCGTCTCCAAATCAATTTTGGTGTTCCAGTCTCTATCACAGGTTTAGAACTTTTGGACGTTAACTGTGTTGGATTTAGCACTTTACATGCTTCCATTTTATTGTCCCAAGTTCCATTCAATACCCATTTGATTTTCTCATCTTTACTGAGAACAACTCCAGTTACCTAGTGTCAAAAAATAAATTTATTGAAAAAATTAAACAAAAAGCACACTCTTTACACACACACCTTTTTGGGCGTTTCACGGCTAAAATAACTATAAGGATGAAATGTAAGATGGCAAGAATCACCGGTTTTATGATTAATGATATTCATTTCACCATGATTATCGATCCATAATTTTCCAACAATAATGTTATTGACCGTTGTGTTGACTTTACGCCATGTATAATGATTCCCTGATGCTGGAAACTCCAGATGCGTTATATCCAATGGATTGATGAGCAAATATTTTCCACGAAATTTACTTGTCATACTAAATTCACGCCAACAATTCCAATCACGTGCTTGACAATGTTGTGCAAGCATTGGTGGATGATGGCTTACCTGAGAAAATAAAGATTTAAATTCATAAATGGTCAACTAAAAATATCTTACCTGTTCAGAGATACATTTCCAACCAAGATCATCGGTACGATCACATTCATATGTTTCACCTAATAATGGATTGAATGGTTTATTCGTTCGATTCGCGGTTGTTGAATAACAGGTAACACTGAAAACGGCAACATAAACCATTTGTTCTAACGGATCATTCATTTTGGCAGCTTTGTGCAATAGATCAGCATATTCAAATTCTTCAGTCATACGTTGTAACATTGAAAGTGGTTCATTGAAATTCACAGGCATAGGAATTTTCGTTAATTCTTTGCCGATACAATTTTTCATTATTGACCATAAATTCAAACTATGATTCGGTCGATGCGGTATTTTTTGTCGATGTGGACGTTTGATGATGGCTAGATCTTCATCATTCGACGCTTGACTATCGGATCGAAACGTATTTGAAACACGACCATCAAAATTATCATTCGAATTTTCATGTTTTTTACCACCACCACCACCACCGCAAACAGATGATGCGGAATTATTATTATTTGAAGTAAATGAAACAGATTTTCTTGTGACGACATCAATTTCAATTTCTTCATTATCATCACTGGATGAATTGGCTTCTTCTTCATCATAGTTGTCATTGTCTTCTTCATCATTACTATTGCTACTATCATTCACGGAGTTTAATTTTTTACGATTTTTTAATTTCTTATGGCGACGATGATGATTAAGTTTTTTATGTTCAGAATTTTCACTTGTTGGTCTATTGTCATCATCATTATTATTAATTGGTGATGAAGTCGACGGTGTTGAATGGATACGATGAGCTTTTCCAGGGAATGTTACGGAAAATTCTGTTGCCGATGCATTCTCTTCTGCATCATAGAATTCTTCTTCTTCTGTGTTTTCATTTTCTGATTTATCACGACGACTAGAAGCACTATGATGATGTTCGGAAGTTGTATGTTGTTGATGATGTTGATGTTCAATAGCACGTTGTTCAAGATGTGATTGTTGTTCAGCTAATGTTTTCACCAGATCTTCCAAGTCAGCACGTGTTTGTGATTCATGCTGCAGCATTACCTGTAGCTTTCGATTATGTGCCTGGGCACAATCATAAAAATCTATACTATCCTTTATAATGGCCGTACAGGTCAGATAGAAAACCGTGACTCGTTCTTTGATTGCACGTATTTTTGGCAAAAATTCCATGGAACAATTCTGTTCACTTTGTTCACATTGATGTATTAATTGTTGGAAAGCACTGCTTTGTTTCGAAAGGAATTCTTTACGTTGTTGTAAATTATTCAACTTTGCTTGCATAGTTTTCAACATTGTTTGAATTTCACTAAAATTTTGGGTTATATCAAAATAATCATCATATTCGGCATCCATCTGGCGGATAAGTCGTACTTTAGCCAACTCGATGGCCGATATCCAATTCTGTTTCTCGACTTCATTATGTGCACGTAGATGAAATGTTTTCGGACCACTCGATACATCAAATGAACAGCTATCATATGAATGAAGTATAGCTGATTCTAAATGGATTGAACCACGACATGATTGATTACATTCCATTGGATTTCTATTTTTAAGAAAAAAAATCACCATTAGATTCACAATTCAATTTACAATACACATACCGATAATAAGAAAGTTCTTTGTGGCTAAGAACAAAGTATCGTTTCTGGTAACCTTTTATATAATTGGTCCATTTAAAAAGCCAACCTTTTAAATCGGTATGTGCCGGTGATGAACGAGACGCCGCTGCCAATGATGATGATGATGCAATCGATGCATTATCATTCGACATTTTTAATTGTTATGTTTTGTTGGAAGCTTAGTAGCAAAAAAATGAAATGCCAAGTGTTGAAAAAAATTCAATTGGACTAGCAAAAAATAAAACGTCGTTTCGTGTGTTCCAATCAATCAATCATCATATGCAAGGTGTTGAAAGTTGTTGTTGTCAAAAATTTTGTCTGCAAAAGAAAGAAAGAATTTTTCTTAGAAAATCAAATAAATAAAAACAATTTGATTCAATTGTAACGAAATTTCAAATAGTCAAATATTTGCTGACCACTATTGATATGGGTTTGTGATTTAATTCAATTCAAAAAAATTTGATTTTACATTGAAAATAATGTGTCTATGTGTTTTGGTCACAATGAATGTCAATCAATGTTAGGCATCAGCAATCAATGATTGTTTTCATTTTTTTTTTCGTTTTCGTTCGTTCATTCAACACACAATTTATGCATCACACACATATAAATAGTATTCATTCGATTCAAGAATGAATGTATCATCATTGGTGGTGATAATTTTTTTTTCTTGCAAATCATCCAATTGCAGGTCAGGTCTAATCTAATCATCATTAATTGTAAAAATTGAAATTATCAAGAACAAAACTGATGATGATGGGAGTGAGTGGAAAAGTGAAAATGAAAACACTTACTTTGTGTTTTTTTTTTCGAAATGAAAAATATTCGTTTTTTTTGTGAGAATGAAAGATTTCGTTTTCTTTATTATTATTATCAAATTAAATCACAAATCAAATAATCAGCATCGTTTTTTTTGTTTGTGGGTGGTTTTTGAGTAGCAGTTTATCTCTGTGTCGCGACAGTAGCTATATTGCCAAAAATTATTGATTTTTTTTTTTTTTTTGATTGATTTGCATGTAATAAAAGAAAAGTAAATGTTAACCGAAATATTAGAAAAAAAAACAAATCCTTTACCTGTGTGTGTTTATGGATGAATCCACGACGATGACGACAACAACAACAAAGTTTATCGACGCATAGATGATTGATTATTTGTTTCTATTTGGTGAAATTATTCAATTTATCAACAACAACAACACACACAGTCTCTGGATATAGGATAAAATTGCGAATGAAAGAGAAAAAGAAAAAACAGACGAACAATGAATCCAACAAAAAAAAATCCAATTTACCATTTGATGATGATGTCGATTATGATATACTCATCATCATCGTCAATCCAAGTTATTCAGTTACATAAATAGAAAACAAACATACACACGCAAACATTTTGTATCATTTGTGGCCAGAAAAAAAAAATTACAATCCCCAGCGATATCTTTTGATGGATTTTTAAACTAAAAAAATTGACTTTATTGAATGACAGCATCGACATTGTGTAGCCATCCAGCAAAAGGAAATCATTATCATCAACGATATTGAAAAAAAACTAAAAAAAAAAAAAATTTTTTTGTTTGCGCAAATGTCAAAATTGATTATCACATTCACTTTCTTTCTGTCTCCGTAACATAAAACCGAAATCATTTAAATCAGAGAAAAATGTCTAATTTGATATATAACAAAGATTAACACATTGGATTGAATAAAAAACAGAAAAAAAATTAACACTAAAAATCCAAGGGATGTGTGTGTGAGAGAGAGAAAAAAGGGTTTTTTTCCACAATTAAATAATGGCACAAAAATTATTATACGAGATTGAAGGGTTATTATTGCTTCTTCATCCACATTAACAGCTGCATTTGCCACGATTTGTTTTGTTTTTTGATTATTTAGGGCTATTCATGATGATGATCACAAAATATTTGATTTTGATGTTGAGAATTATGATTTTTTTGAAAGTTCTGTAACCAACCAATTTGGTAAATTAATTCGTAATCGATTCAATAATTTTGATAAGGCAAGGTTATGATGCCAATAATAACGATGTAGATATTTCCATGCTAATCGATTCATTTTTGGATATTGTCGACCTTTACTTTTTCCTAAACATTTAGTACCATTTGTCGATGGATTTATTGGACAAAAAAAACCTTTATGATGATCGTATCGTATTTTTTGGCGATAATCAATATGTGGTTCAAGCTTAAGAAATGTTTGTAAATGATCCATAACGGAGATTGGATTACGTCGTAATTCTTCACCATCAATGATTGTAATCTAAATTAACATGGAATTAAATTAGATTAAGAAAAAAAAGAAAAACACGGACATACCTGTTGTTGAGGAAAAAAAGATAACCATCGTTCAATATGAATGGCATACATGCCTGGATTAAGACATCGATTCCGGAGATCTCGTAATCGTTTCATGGTAATTTTATCCAATAAATGTTTGTCCGGTATATTGAGGCTAACCACTTCGTAGAATGAAAACTGCAATGCAACACTTAGATTATGAACACGCATATGTTGATACCAGGAATAAGCTCGAAATGTTGGACTAATCAATATCATCACTATTCGGGCATGTGGCAATAATGAATGAACCCGTACTGGTACTTGTTCACCATCGAAATAAGTACTACTTTTCTCATAATAATGCATCGATTCTTCCAAATAATTGGGTGGTGTTCGAGCGAAATAATTTCGTTGATTATGTACCAGTGTGCCATTCATATTATTATTGTTAAGGGCAGGTGTAACATTCGAAATTGTTGTCGAAATATTAAATTTATCCATTAAATTGGATAATGGAAAAAATTCTAGATACCAATCGATACCTTTTTGATAATTGGGTCCATTGAAAAATTGAATTTCTTCAAATGTGCGATTACTTGGCAGGTTTGTAAGCAATGATGGATGTTGCTGCAAAAATGTATATAAAGCCGTTGAACCCGTTTTCTGTGGTCCAATGATTAAAAATCTTGGAAATTGGTAACAAGATTTCTTCGTCGACCATATGTTATAATGGCGTCGATCATCACAAGGATTCTATAAAATGAACGAAAAAAAAAAATTCTAGTCAATAATAAAAAACTTTATTGATTGCAACAATTTACCATCCAAATAGGATCACGTTCTTCTGGATAGATTTGAAAATATTTTTTTGCCATCTGAATCGGTGACAATGAATGTAGCTCTAGATTAGTCCAACATTGAAGAAATTTTAAAACAGATTCAAATGCATATGGTGCTAGACGATCATTGGCATAGTTGGATTGATGAGTCATGAATACATTCACCTGATTGAATATGAACGAGTAGAATAGATCACCACCGAAAATGCTCTTTTCTAATTTATCACGGCCACCTGGATATCGATCAATGAAAATTGTATGCGTATATAGGCCACAAGTTTGTCGTGGCAAAACCATGATGCCTTTATGGATAAAACCATGACGTAGATATGATGGTCTCAAGTGTGGATATTCTTCAGTGCTCGTAACTCGTACTTTCCAAACATTTTTCCAGGCATCATACAATGGTTCATGCACCGGATACACACCTGAATGATGTGGTGAAACAATATAATCATTATCGACTGGTAGATTATTATTGCGAGCAAATCCTTGGTTCGCTATCAATTCATTTTCAATGGCCGTTTGATTCGTTGTAATATGCGCCTGACTATGTGAATATGTGTGACAGAACCAACGAAAATGTCGAGCCATACGTATCATTTGATCATCACCTTGATTCTCCACATCGAATCCCCGATGAAAATATTTTCCAGAAAATCCAACATTGAAGCGAAATCCAGGCATGAAAAGTTGTAGACGTTGTTGAAATTCCACCAATGCATCAACATCGGCCTGTTTCATTCGAGTTCCACGTTCACCGACGAAAATGTCATCAATATCAATTTGAATGTAACGTTTCAGTGGTAGACTTAGTTTTCCATTGGAAAGATAATGTAATGAATCGATAAACAATAATTTATGAAGCCATGAACGATCAAAACCATTACCGAAGAGTATTCGTTGAATGCCATCGAATGAACCGTTATCCTGTGTTCATGGAAATTATAATTAAAAATTGAAAATTGAATCGAAATTATGAAAAACATACGAGTAATACTGTTGTCATTAGATGTTCTTTATAATTGTTATAATAATCAACATTGTTTCGTTCTTTCGATTGTAATGAATGAACATAACTACGATTAAATGTTGAATAACGATATCCACCGGGATATGTATCGACGAAAAAATCATTAATCAAAGCTTGAGCTATTGGAATGAATGAATTTGAATAATGGGCTGTGATATTCGATATACCACGTGGTGGTGGTGGTGGTGGTGGTTCGAAAACGAACCAATCATCACCAATGATTGGACCAAGGCTTATTGAACTTGAACGTGTGATATGCAAAACATTTGTAGCAGCTGGATTGAGTTGATAGTCTTTTAGCTGATAGCCACTTTTAATCTTTACCGGATAATTCGTGTCTAAAGATTGTGTAATGATTGTCGAGGAATTGTTTGCAGTATGATTGTTATTAAGAAAACCGATGATACCGACATGAAATTCGCGACAATAATCATCCAATAATTGACGATTGTATTGATTCAATTTGAAATATTTATGTAAATTTTCAAATATTATCACCGAAAATTTGCCTTTATCCTGATTGATGAATGGTGTTGCCGTGGACCATGGTCGATTCGATAATTCTGCCTTATATTTGAAACGTAATGATTCGAATACTTCGATTAATTGTCGCCCAAGACGTGAATATTGTGTTTCAACAAATAACAAAATACGACTATCCGAACGTAATCGATGATTAGATGATGATGGTTTGAATTGTGTGGAAAACAATAATTGACCATAATCATCGACAGAAGTGGAGGGATTTCTTACACGAAAACAATAGAAATTAACCTTTGGTGGTATTCGTATCCATCTGTGAAACAAATTATTAGATTAATAAATTATTATGCTGTGGATTCCTTAGCATTAAACAACAGAATTACCCTCGAAATTGAGTTGGTATCAGTTCGTTGAAATAAAAGAATGAAATGATTGTCAACAAAAGCGAAATGATTAACCACCGACGTAATGAGATACGAGAAAATAATGAGATCAATGAAAATTTTTGCCGAACATTTAATGGATTATGATTGATAACGAAACCATTGATGGCAAATGACCCATCATGATCATTGCCATTTTGATATTGTGGCAACAATTTATAGCGCATAATTTAACTACTAAAAGCCACATGAATAACTTGAATTATTATTGGATAGGAAAAAAACAAACGTCTCTGAATCACATTTTTTGATTTCGATGTGAATGAAGAAATTAAATTTATAAACAATAAAAGTGAAAACATCGAAATTTTGGACCAGAGTAGTGAGCCTATTCTCACTCAATGGGTTCACCGATCGATTCAGTCAAAATGGACACTAATAGAAAGAAGCGCGAAAATTTAAATTAGAATTTTTATTTTCGAAATTTAAATTTCAAGTGATTGATTATAACAAAAAAAGAAAAAACGTTTGAATATGAAATTAAAGTTATTAAAGGAAGGACAATATAATATAATGATATATAATGTGTATAGATTAATTGAAAAAATCGATGAGATAAGCCAGCAAGACAAACTAATTTTTGTACCAATAAACTATGATGAAAATGAATGGTAATATGGATATATTTTTGCTATCGAAGATCATATCACTTGTAGAAATCAATTATTGGCCGAAATTTCATTATTATTGGCGTTGGATGTTGAGGAAGATGTTGTTGTTTCAGCCACAGATTTTTCATTGGAATTTGTCTGATCTAAATCCTGAATTTTGTTTGTTGTTGATGACGATTCGTTGTTGTTAGTTGAAGACGAAATTTTACCACCACCACCACCGCCTATTCCACGACGATTACTCGTGGATGATGTTGTTGACTGTGGTTGAGTATTGTTATTGATCTTTGACTGTTGCTGTTGCTTAGCTTGTTGTTGACTGAGTAAATCATAATAAGTAATACCATCACGATATGATTCCGGATATCCAGATGGAGTCGATACGGCAGCTGCAATTGTTGAACCAGCACCAACAGTTACGGACGAACCAACATTACCACCTAATTGAACATTTGGATAACCCGCAGGTAAAGTAGATAATTGTTGTCCAGTGGCTGCGGTTGGTGTTGGTGGAAATTGTGGATAACCAGAAGGAAAAGCGGATGCAATAGCAGGATTCATCAGAATGGATGTTGAATTTTGGGCCGTTACCGGTGGTCTTGTCTGTAGGTAACGATCTGATTCAGCCGTACCGGTAGCCGATGCTGTAGTATTCATATATCGATTGGTCACATGAGATTGATGAGGATGGGCCGTAAGATGAGTGGCAGCCGCTGATAATGTTTGTGGATATGGTGCCGTCGGTGGTAGATAAGCAGCAGCAGCTGGATGATATCCAACTGCAGCAGCAGATAGATAAAAATTAGCCGCGGCAGCTTGAGATTGATCGGGTGCATAATAATGATTTTGGGATAAACTTAATGGACCAGTGGCAGTGGCCGTACCCGGTGGTCCTGTAGTTTGACCGGAATTTGGATCAGCATAAAATATTAAGGTATTTGAAGCTGCCGGCATGAATGCTGTTGCTGTTGCAGGAGCAGCAGCAACAGATGTTGAAACTACATTAGCACCACCAACAGTAACCACCGGTGCAGCAGGTGATCCATTTATAGGTGATACATAATTATGATGTCCATGATGATGCGAATGATGATGATGGTGGTGATGATGTTGTTGTTGTTGACTAAGTGGTGTTCCAGTTGCAGTCGATGTGATGGCAAAATTATTTGTTGCACTTTGTTCCACACCTACTGTAGCAACAGCAGCAGAAGCAGCTGATTCATAGTAAACAGCATCTTTCATCGATGTTGTATCGGTTTCAATATATTGTTGTTGTTGAGATGCATTATTCGAGATTTCTGATTGTGGAGGCGGCTGTGAAATACCCGATGCAGAAGCACCAGACGCAGCTGAATTTGCATTTGAATATAAATTTCTTTGTTGTTGCTGCTGTACTTGTCGAAATAAAGAATAACGTTTTGTCATTGAATCATCATTATTTTGGATGTTGTTTTTCGATGCAGTTGTCACTGTTTCATGATGCTGATGATGATGAGAATGTACCAATACATTTGATTCATCACTATTATTATCCTTTCGGTTGTTGGCTGTATTATTTTGGCTGTATGAATGATGATGTGACTTTGATGATGATTGTTGCCTATGATGATGATTATTCCAGGATTGTTGATTACTGTTACTATTATAATAATGTGCCTGAGAATTGACTTTATTATTATTATTACGTGATGAATGATGATAACGTAAATTTTCAAATTGTAAACTTTCAATCGTCGTTGAATGTGATGGTTGCTGTTGCTGTTGACGATAATGGCTTGAAGAATGTTCTTGAACAGTTTGACGACCAACATTTGATTCTGAAACGGTTGATGATGATGCTGCTTGAACAGTTGGTTCTGACGTTGATTCATCATTTGTTAGCTTGGTGGTTTCATTCGATTCAGATTTTGATGATGATGATGAATTGGGTATTTGATAATAGATAACGTTATTACTATTACCATTACTAGTAGCAGTATTCTTGTTTAGAGACTTTTCAGGAATATTACGATCACTCGATTGATTGGAAGCAGCAGAAGCATTATTTTTCAATGTTGACATTAATGCAGGAAAATCTTCATTCGTAAATATTGGATTATTATTACCACAACCACCACCACTTATTTGTGTATTATTGTTATTATCTTTCGTATCTTTACCAATAACATTGACAAAATCAGTGGCTGCAAAATTTTTCTGTTGCTGAGCTATTAAATCATCTTTGTCATAAACATTTTCATCGCGCGATTTATTCGATTGTGATATTGATGTCGATGTTTTCGAAATTGTCTTTTCCATATTGTTAGAATTCGAATTATATGATCTATTACCAGCAGATTTATTTGTAAATATTCGATCATTCTCAAAGATTCTTGTTGCTGTTGTTGAAGAATTATCATTATGATGATGGTGATGGCTATTTAAATTACTATTGACACCACTGTTATTACTATTTCGATATGATAATGATTTGGTATTTGTTGTTGCCATATCTTTGGATTTGGTTTGATGAGAATTTCGGGAATTATTTAAATAATGATAATCATTATTATTATTATTATTAACTGTACGATCAAAAACTCGATCCCTTTTATTATTCATTATGGTGGTCGAATGATTGTTTTCCAAAGATTGTTTTTGGATTGAATTGTTGTTTGTTTGTCTATGATGATCATTATTGTTTGACGGTAATGTACTACTACTATTGGTGGTAGATGGTGATCGTGTTGATTTCATGATAACTTTACGTAGTGTTCTTTTTGCATAGGCATTTTCATCATCAGATCGTCGTGAATATCGTTGTGGTCCTTTACCATATTTACTACGACGATTCAATCTTGGTGCATCTGTTTCCGTGCGTATATCGTAACCATAAATATTGATCAATTCTTCACGTGTTTTTGGTTTTTGATCATCAACAATGAACTTATCATGTTGCCATTTTTCACTACTATCCCAAATGGATTTATTTTTATTATTTACTAATTTAGCTATCATTGTTGTTGTTGTCGCCGTTGTTGATGATGATGACTCCAAAATGTTATTGTTAGTTTTTTCAAGCAAAGATTTTCCATCCTGTTGATAAACAGAATCAGAATTTTCTTTTGTCATCAATGATGCTTGCTGGGCATCTGAACATAATTTCATCGATGAAAGCATTGATTTTTTCTTTGTAACCGTACCACCACCGGTAGGAATAATTTTGACTTTTTGATCATCAGCGGCAGAATCCTGAATTTCATTCTCTTCACCAATCACATTTAATTGTTGATCATTTTCTTTATTCTTTTTCTTCTTTCCATCTTCATCATCGTCGTCGTCGTCATCATCATTACCACGATCATCATGTTCAAAGTATGATCCTTTACGTGGTATATATTGTGGATTACGTTTTGCTTTTAATAATTCAGCTTTAGATAATTTTGCAGATTTTGGTAATAATTTCGGTACGGCAGTAGCCACCGTTGTTGTTGTCGTATTGTTGATCATCATACTGTCTTTATTATTGTCATCAAGATTTGAATTTTCATTTTCATCACTAATCAATGGCTGTGAGGTTGTTTTGTTATGTTCCGGTAGTGTCGATTCTTCACCATCACCACATTCACGTAAATTCGTATGATCATCATCAATACTATGCTCATTATCAACATCTGGAACAGATCCATCACATAGTTCATTCTCTTCATTATCATGGTCAATATTTTCAGTCAATTCTTCCTCTTCTTCGTCATCATCATATTCTTCTTGTGAAGCAGAATCATCTTCATTTTCATAATCATTTGACATTTCAAATTCGTTTGTATCTTTGTGATTTACATTATACTCATCATCATCATTATTCAATTGCTCATCAATATTGGAAGCATCATTATTATTCTGAAATACAAGCTCCTCTTCATTTGCACTTTCATATTCAGATTCACCTGCATTTGATGTTGATGTATTACGTAATTCGGGTTCACTTTCCTGTATATTTATTTTAATCATCACATTACGAAGAAAAAAATGAAAACAAAAAAATTGATCAATAAGTATTTCAAAAATTTTAAACAAGAAAAATTAAAAATTAGTCAATGAAAAAAAGAAATAAAAAAAAAATGAGATGAAAAAACGGGAAACTCTTACCAAAGGTTTCGAAAAAAAGAATTTCTTTAATTTATCCTATGTAAAAAAATAATCATCAACAATATATCACAGGCAAAAAAAAAGAAAAAAAAGAAATCAGTAATTTTGGAAATAAATAAAAAATAAAAACAAAGAAAGCAAACAAAACACAAAGACAAAGGACAGGAAAATGAACGTTTTTTAAATAAAATTTAAAATTACATTATCCGAATCATTCATATTCGAATGATCATGATCATCATTATTGATAATTGGTTTTGATGATTGCTGTATGACCAGTGATTGAATTTCTTCACCTTCAATAACTTCAATTCGATTATTATCGAGCAACGATTGATTCGTTTTGATTGTTGCTGCTGATGTCATATCATCCATGATGACAGCTGATGATAATTTATCGTTATTCATTTTACATAAATTAATAAAAATTTGGTGATGATTTCATCAGAAAAATTGAACAAAAAGAATGAAATCTTTCAAAACACGACCAGAATTCTTCAATTGATGAGAGAATATGATTGTTTGATGTTGAAAAAAACTCGGTCATTAACTTATGATGATGATAAGAAATATTTTTCAACAAATAATATGATAAACACGTCGCAATTTAAATGGATTAACAATCCAAATTACTTATTTTTTCGAGTAAAAAAAAAAGAAATTGAAGATTTTCAAAGTTTATAATAAGTGTATATGATATGATATGAAATGATGTGTGTGTGTGTCTGTATGTGATGTGATGTAAAAAAATGCACATAAATAGCACACACACACAATACTCACAGACAAACAACAGACTCACAGGAGAAAGAACGAGAGTGAGGTTGCCAATACCCAAAACACGCACTATTCTCGAAATACGCATGTGCATTAATGGGAAAAAGTTGAAAAAATTGTCTATATCAACAGCAATGGCATAACCTAATGGACAGACATTTGTTATTGTGTGTGTGTGTGTGTTTGTGTTTGTTAAGAGAATTGATGATTAGAAAAACTCAAAAATCTTATCGATCGATTAAATTATTTTTAGTGTGTGTTAAAAGCAATTTATTCTTCGTTTTTACTCATCGATTAGTAATAATTAATTAGTGGTCAAATTTTTTGGATAAAATTTTTTTTTTCAAATCCAACAAAAAAAACGCGAACGTGAGGTAAGTGTCTCGTGAACTTTGAAATCAAGTTGGCTTTGACATGGAAACTTTTCTTTCTTTACAACTAGAATTTTTAAATTAATTTTTATAGAAAAAACATTGAACAATAAAGAAAAAATGCTCGGAAGTTGGCGAAATAAAAAAGTACCTTCGAATAATGAAGCGGATTCATCATCTCAGGCAAAGAAAACACTTTCATCTAGAGATCTATTTCTTCCTCGAGGTAAAATCAATCCCATTATTGTATCATTTTGATTAAAATTTTTTTCACTTAGATATACAAGAATTGAAAGATGATCTTCCATCCACTTGCAAATTTATTGTACCAAATCCAAATGAATTACATAATCTAGAATTGTGGATTACGCCACCGCGTGAATCAATGTGGTATGGTGGTCGATTCAAATTCGTCATCGATATACCGTTGGAATATAAATATGCTGTAATATTTGCAACTGTTTTTTCTTGTTTTTTAAATCTGATTGGTTTTTCTTTTGAATTTAGCCACCAAAAGTACGTTGTCTGACACGTTTATATCATCCAAATATAAATGAATCGGGCGAAATTTGTTTGAGTATTTTACGTGTTAGTTTTGATGAAAATGGCTGGCTACCTACACGGTCGTTAAAAGATATTGTCTGCGGCCTTAACTCATTATTTACTGTAAGTTTAAAAAAAAATTATCAGACTTTGGTGATTTGTGAAATAATTTTGATTTTCCTAGGATCTATTGAATTTTGAAGACCCACTCAATTCGGCAGCAGCAGAACATTATCTTCGTGATCCAAGAGGATTTGCACGTCAAGTAAAACAATATATCGAACGATATTGTTCGCATTGAATCTTTTCCTCAAATTTTCTTTCATCATTTCTCTCTCTCTCTCTCACACACACACCACACGCATAAGACGAATTCTAAACAACGAAAGCTACATTTCTAAATAATTATGGTGAAAAACTCATGGTTTATTCTAATACTTTATCTGCTGCTGGTAATTTTTGTGATAGACCCACCTAAAAATAGAGTGATTGAGATAAATAATGATATATCAGAGAAGGAAAATTTTGATTTAAACAAATAATCATAAAACGCATCATGATAATTTAATGAAATGATTCATTGTAAATATTAATAAAATATGAAATAAATAAATGATTTTTTCATTAATCCTTTTTCGTCGGTTTTTTTCATTTCATTTGATTTGGTGTAATTATGTTTACACGAAAGAATTTTTACGTATTTCATCCATTTCTTGTACTTCGAAATCCATCTCTTTTTCATAGAATGCCAATAATGCCAATGATATTGCTGAAATGACTATTCCAATATTCTGTAATGCTAATATCCGCAATAATGAACGAAGATTTTTTCTAGATGCATTTTCCATTGTTCTGGTCATTGCTTTCATTACATCGACGAGGGCCATGTATAGAAAGAATCCACCTATTGAAATGTAGATGAATTCAATGAATGTCAATATTAAATCAATAAGTGGCCAGTGTAAAATATACCTGATAATGCAAAAATATAGGGACTAGCATCTTCAGCTTCATCGCCCAATACAATACCTAATGCTAATCCTGGATAGCAGCTACATGCCGATAGAAAAATATAGAAAAAACTTTGTTTCATCGACATTCCAGCACGTATAAGTACGGCAAATGTACCAAGACGATGGGTTACCTCTTCCAACATTACGGCCACCGATATACTCATACCGGCCAGAATATTTCGATCAAATGCAGCACCAATAGAAAGGCCATCAATAAAATTCAATAATGCATCACCAAGTACAATCATCCAAGCTACAGTATCAATAACGATTGTTGATGTTTCATGATCTTGCCGTCGTAATGCAACACTACGTACCATACGTTCTTTAGATGAACGACGTATCGTTGGTGGTGTTTGTCTCGGGGTAATCAACAATGATGGTGGTGCTATCACATTCACTGTCGATAAACATTGAACCAATTGATCACGTGTTGAATTTGTAAGGGCCATTTTATTCTGACTACCATTATTCGATGATGATGTTGTCGTCGATTCCATCACTATTTTTGGTTGATGATCATCAAAATTAAAATCCAATTCCTGTTCACTTTGATAATCTTCTGGATCACTGATTTCATCATCATCATCATCATCATTATTATATGGATCTGGTGTTGGCAAACGAATTGGATTGTTGGTGGTGGCAGCAGCAGGTGAATAGCGTAGATTTTCAATGTTAACATCATCATCGCGAAATATAACGGACGGTACACGTTTCCTACGATTACGTCCATAATGAGTTTTAAGAATTTTAATCAGAATTTCAATACAATAAGAAAAATAGATGCCACAAAATATACAGGTTGTATTCCAGAAATATGTACGATATTTTTCATCCACAATATCAAATGCTTCTGGAAATAGATGCAGAATGGCACTTCCCTAATGTGAAATTAAATGCGACTTAGTTTGGACTATATAAATCAATCAATCAATCACGATACTTACACAAAGACCACCAACAGCTAAACCTTCGAAAAATGTCAATATTGTCATTCGGGATGATTTTTTTACCACTGGTAATAGGATCAAACCACCCATTGATACTAGAATCGAAATGGTGACAAACAGCACACCGAATATCCATACACGTTCAATACTTGGTTCAACTAATTGTATTTTTTTATTGGAATTTGCAGCATCCAATAATTTTTTTACATCCGATACGCAAATTGGCCGAGATTGTCGAAACAATAATAATGGACATAAACGTGTGATTGCTTGATGGAATGTCTTTGTGGATGATGGTAACATTTGTATCAATTCACTAGCGGAAAGACAATCAAATGTAGCGGCTCGACATAATTTTTTTATATGCAATTTTGTATCCGCTATATATTGACAAGCTAGATCACGATCTTCCATTGGCAAGATACGATATTTACCACGACGTAATTGAATATCATGTAGATAGTCCATTAAACGATCGATACGTGATTCATTCTTGACTAGAACACGATGTGATGCATCCAGAACGATATGTCCACGTAACAATACAAATCGAACCAATTTGACAATATCTGACATGTTATTGATCATACCGATTTGATAATGGGTACCATTTTTTACTTTTTTTCGAACCATTTCCAAAGTTTTGGGTCTCATCGTTGTTGTCGATGTCCAAGTAGAAGTGGTTGCCGCTAATGTTGACATTTCCAATTCAATATCTTTATAGTTTGAAGCTACCGGTTGATTCATGATTGTAGTAGCCGTTGATGATCCCAAATCACCATCATCCGATGTACATGATTCATCATTATCCGTTGAGATCATCATATAATCAATTTCATGTCTGATTGTTGACGTTGACCAAAATGGATTCTTGTCATTAACACCATTATTGTTGGATAATGAATGTGAAAGGCCATTATCGGAAACATTTTCAGCCAAACATGGTTTGATTACAGACAAAAATGGTGTTTGCATCCAAATGACAATGACGAGGATAGCAACAGGTATGGCATGAAATGATCGCCTGATCGGTGGCCAATATTTTCTCATTGGCATCCTCATTACATTTGACACCATTTTCCATTTTAAAATTATTGGATTCAACAATATCGACATTCAAATGATAAGAAAAAACGAATGAGTTGAAAAATAATTTCAATCAAATCAATGATCATAACTGATGATGGTGATGCCGATTTATGGTGCGTGTTTTGAGGAGAAACATTCAATCCGATCTATTTGGTTTATGGTTTATTCATTGAAATTTTTTGGTGTGTGTGTGTGTTTATATGGTGTCTGGTCCATTGGATTCAATACAACAATATTATCAAGGCAAAATTGATTGATAAATTTGATTTTTCTTATCAAATCATTGGCTTATTGTTACATCTCCATCACCAATTTTTTTTATGATAAACATGAAAGATGGATCGAATTTCATTTTGTTTTTTTTTCGACGATTTTCAATAGATAAGAAGTGAATGTAATGAAATGAAAAGGAAAAATTTTTCGAAAATCGAAATCGTCATTCGTTTTACACGGCCAAATTAGGTTCTTTTGACTTTTCTCTAAATCTAAATCTAGTTGATGATGGTGACAATGGATGGACTTTTTTTTCGCGACTAGCCATTGTTTATTGTCATGTCGTTGGAATTTTCCTTCATTTTTTCATTGCCATTTAAAGCAAATGCTTGCTGCTGTTGTTTGTTGAAAATGGTGCCGTTTAAATTTTACTTTAAATACAAAAGTCCAATACTACTACTGTTTATGTGTGTGTGTTTAACGATGAATGGATAAATGAAACAAACACACACACACACACAAAACCAAGATGTGATTGAGATCTGCGTTCCAATTAATCAATATAGTTCATGAGATTCATGCAACAGATTTGTGATTCCATTTTGATTTAAATTTTTTCGCTGTTGTTGTTCGTTCAACTTGTTTACATGTGATGCACGAATATTGTTGTTGTTGAAACAATGAATCAAAATATATAAAAAACGTAAATGTTTGCCAATCAAGCATTGTGATGGGAGAAAAAAGCATCAAGGTTTCTTCATGATTTGATTTGAATCGATTAATTTTTTCCATGTGTGTCTATCCACCCAATGACGACGACGACGAAGAAAATTTTATGTGTGAAACCCTTCGATGTGCATTTGAACTCTCTAAAGAAATTGAGATTTTTTTAAAATTTTATTAGCAAGTGGATATTAAATAAATTTTACCTGTCTACAAATGTGTACGTGTTCCAAATATGCTTGCTTGTTATTTTATTCACATCAATTTTTTACAACTTGGTGAACGCCCGTTTGTTCGTTGACTGAATTTGGATCCATCACCATTCATCAGTAATTTTGTAATTTGTGTGTTGTGACTTGACACCACGTAAAATGGCTGCAAATGAATGAATGAATAAGGAGAAAAAAAATTTGCATGACAAACAAAGTTTCAAATATCTTTTTATATGGAACACACACACACACACACACAAACCATTAATCGGTCACCGAATATTAATTCTCAAAATGTGTTGAATGTAGCTGTTTTTCTTGTTTATGTTGCTGTTATTATATGCTTCTTTTTGTCGTATTTGGATAAATAAATAAATCTTGCACGATAATTCGAATGTTTTTGTTGGAAAAGATTTCACATCGAAAAATAAAATGAAAACTGAAAGTTTTGTTTTGCTTTCATTGTGGAATTTTTTTTTCTGTAAAAAGGGGGAATTATCATCATCATCATCATTATCATTAGCGTTCCTTATGAAAAGAAGAAAATAATTCATTATTTATGTGTCATCATCATCATACATCATACAACATACTTTGTTTGTTGTTGAAATCGTTTTTTTTTCTTCTTCAAATCGACGTTGTTTTTTTTGTAGATTTACATTTGTTGTTAGCATATTCATCAGCATGCTAATTTGATGATGATGAGATTTAATCTCTCTCTCTCTCTCTCGGTGTAAGGGATTAAATTGTTGGCAAAGCGATTTTGGAAGAATAAAAAATTCGACGAAATTTTTTTTTCGATGACCAATCGGGCATTATTATGCAAGAGCAATAAATACAAGAACGTGCATTTATGTTTGAATGAAAAGAAACGAACACGAGTTTCAAATCGATTTCAAAATTGATTGATTGTGCATCATTCATTCATTCATTCATTCAATTGGATGGATGTATCAATTAATTTCGAATTGTTAATTTTTATTTCGTCTGAAAAAAATGCAGTTCGTGATGATGATGGTCATGATGTTCGCTATAGCAATAAACGATTTGATAAAAATTGATTAATTTTGGATTTTCTTGTTTTTCACTACACACGATTGATCGATTTATGATAGTCGAATCAATAATTGAGACACTAATAATATATTCAAATAAAGCGAGATTATAAAGTTGATCGATTTCACACACAAACATGACCCAATCGACAACAGATCAAAACCCAATCGACAACAGATGGCGAAACAAGTCATCAAAATCAACCGGATTTGTTCAAAATAGACGTGACGTTTTCTTTGTTTGTCGTTCGAATATCCGATTCGAATCATCTTTTGTTGATGTCTTGATTTTTTCATGTGGTTTCATAAACATTTTATCATCATGATGATAATGATGGTAACAATTATCCTGATTTTACAATGATTGTTGTTGTTCTTGATGATGATGATGAATGGCCTCGCCTCGGATTTATTCAAATGTCATGTATAGTTTTTTTTCGTTAATCGAATTCATTTCGATATAATGCCAAAGAAGAAAAAACGATTTGATCTAAATGTAATTATCATTTTTTTCTGTTTTTGCCAATAATTAATAATGATAATTTTCCTTTTGTTTCATTTGGTCAGTTGTCTATATCAATCAATACAATCTATGTGCATATCGTTACAATAATTTTAATTGACATGTTTCGTGATAAATATCGACAATATAATTTTTTTTTGTTTCGATCTATCAAGTCATCATCATTCATTCATGGCTATTTTTTAGAATTCAATCCAATGCCACCCATATGAAATGAAATATAATTGAGATGAAATGGAAATGAAATTCATTTTGATTTGTCAAAATTGTCGATAACAGCAACGAATAAAAGTAGGTGCAAAAAAAATTTTCTTTCCCTGTTTTTTTCTGTGTTCATGTTAGTCCCATTGCATATAACAACAACAACAACAAAGATAAAACTTTCCATCAACTAGATTCTAGAGTGTCAATCATAAATACAAACACAACACACACACACACACACACATTTCAAACTGATTTTCCTCACTTTGAATATCATTCAATGCTTGTTGTTGTTTGTATTTGAATCCAAATAATGGATAAAAAAAGAAAGAAAATCCTGATGACAATTGATGATGATTTGCTTTTTTTCCCTATTTTTCGCTCTTGTTTAAAGCCGAATAATATCACAGCCTGAAGGTCAAGATGATGATGATGCCTACTAGTCTTGTTTTGACCAACCAACAAAAAACTTGTTGTTGTTCACAATATTATATTAATCGAACAACAACTATCGATTTGATTTGATTCGATCGATCGATCTATTTTTCCATTTAATTTATTATTATTATTATAAAGATCAAAACATAAAAATAGTCTTATGATTTATTCTAAGCCTTGTGGTATGTGTGTAATTTAACAAGAAAAAAATAATGATTTGCCAAATGATTGATTGATGATTGCTTTTGTTGATTCCACATCCATGAATGAAAAAAAATATGACTGTCAGTTTTTCTTTCCCCTTCTAATACACAATAATGATGATGATGATGATGATGATGGTGAAATTCTTATTCAAAACACAACAACTAGGATGTTGATGTTTTTTCTCTACTTTGATCATGAATTAATTGAATCAATGATAGTACTGATGATGAGCAGCTCTCACTCTGATTTTATTTTTGATGAAAGAATTCTTGTTTGCCTTTTTGATTTGATTCCTGTTTTTTTCCTATGATTCGATATACCGAATAAAATCAATTTAATCATCAATCAGGCTGTTTTTTGTTGTTGTTGTTGTTGTTTGGTTGTTATATTTAGACCAAAAGATTGCTTTTATTTATTATTATTATTATTATAATGATAATAATGCTGATGATGAAAAAAGATCAATCGATCGATTGGTTTTTTCGTTCATATGTTTAGCTAAAATTTCTAAATGAATAGATTGGTAATAGGAATCTTCTATCAATAAGATGTTGATGTTGTCTATGATGATCGATGGATTGACCATCTATTTATCTATCGATTCCGGGTTTTTCATTCTTTTTATTACAACAATAAACATCAAACTAATCATCATCATCATCATTGTGATAAAGATTAAAGCAAATGAAAAAAAAATCAAAGTCCGTTGATATATGATTGGTGTTGATTGTTCAATCATCATCATCAACAAAATCTCAAGATTGATGTGATGATTGTGAGAAGAAACAATCATCATCCTCAACGAAAAAAAACGAAATCTTCCTCAGAATCATTTTTGTTCTCAATTTTTTCTTTGCCTTTTTTGCCCATCTCATCTTGTCTCCCATATCTATGTTGCATTTGTTTTGTTGATGTTTTCACTGTTGTTGTTCTTGTTGTTGTTCGTTGCTGTTAATTGGATAATCACGAATCATTCATCTTTATGCTGTTTTTTTTCTGGATGATAATCGTTTCAATACTGATGATCTGATGTCAGGCACATAAATATTTTTCTTTCTTGATTTCATTATACAAAAATGCTTAATGAGACAGATAATCAATGAATGGAATGGAGCTTAAGCCATTATGGCACAAAATGATGGGCATCGTTTTCTTTCGTTTTTGCAAAAGAGAATTAATAAAGAACGGATGTGCGAAGAAGAAAAAGAAGAAGAGAATGATTATATGATAAAGAAAAAAATCTCATTTTAAATGCTGCCGTTTCTTTAAAAAATTTTTATTTTATTTTTTTCCGTAATTTTTTTTGCATTTCTTCAATTTTCCTAATACGCTATATTACGACCACGATGATGAGGCTTGATTGATCGTTTATCTTCTCTCTCTCTCTCTCTCTCTTGTTATCCATTGTCATTATTTCAATTTTTATTTTGGTCATTTTTATTCAAATAGAAATTTTCATTTTCAGTTATTTGATTCCTTGATTTATGATTGAATAATAAAACAAAACAAGAAAGATGAAGAGAAAGGGACCATTCTCTTGACATAGTTTTCTTTCCAGATCGAAATGAAAAGTATTTGAAAAATAAAATGAAATATTCGACAACTAAAAACAACGCGAAAAATACAAGGTTAACGGCATTCCATTCTCATATTTTGCCATTTTGTTGTTTTGTTTAAATGTATGAAACGTTTTTTTTTCTGTTGTTGTTGTTGCTCTAGTTTACCTTGTCATGATCAATCCATTCATTCATTTGATGCAATTTTTTTGTTTGAATTTTCACTGGTGGATAATCTAAAAAAGAAAAGATGTAATGATCATCATCATGACTATAAAAATGGCTCAATGTAAATGGAATTTTGAAAAATATTCGATGAATGCCATAGGGACAAATATAACGTGTTTTTGACAGCACAAACACACTGCACGTTTAGTTTTATGGATCTTGTTTTTTTTCATGTGAAAAAAATTGTTTTTTTTGATTTTCGATTAAATGAATTATCAATTATGATTACTTATTGCTCGAAGGTTTTAAAAAGAGAAAAAAAATGTTCTTTCCAATCGATTAGATTTTGTTTTGTTTACCTGGCCCCTAAATTGAATTAAATGTAAAGTGTAATGTAATCTAATAACATTTTTGTTGTATTATGAAAATTTTGTATTACAATGGTTACAATTACAATTATCATTAGCTTACATTGTGAATGGTGAAAAAATAAGAAATGATGATTATGATTTAACAAATGTTTGCTCATCGTCATCATCTTCTTTTTGTTTGGTTGTAATCGTACTTCATAATGATCATCATGGATTACAATAGAAAGAAAAATGTGGTCATAATAATATCCCCTTTTGATTGTAATTAGCCTAATTACATATAACATATATAGGTAGATATTAATCAGAGAAAAAAAACCAACCAAGAAAAATCACTATCATAATAATAATCATGTTTTCATTTCAGAAATGATACGATTATACTATTTTTTTTGTTGTTGTTGTTGTTGAAACGTAAAAAACCAAACGTTTTGTTTTTTCGGCCAATTTCGATTGAAAAAATATAGAATTCCAATTTGTTTTCGAAAATTGATTTCTTGTCTTGTGTTTTCGAAAATTGGGTTAATAATTTAATTGTCTGTGTATCTTTGATTTTTTCATGCTGAGAAAAAACTAAGACAAATTCAATCATAATCAGATCACAAACACACACAGTAACAATATTGAGGAAGTGAATTTTCTATTCTTGCTATTTGATAACAAGACCAATGTCCCTTGTATATTTATTTGCTTGTAAAAAGATTTTACAATCGATGATTTTTTTCATCTACTACTCCCAAATTCATGCCTGAATGAACATTTGAATGAATATTTTCCTTTTCCAAACGATGAAACGCGATATATAAGAAAAAAAGTCAAACCTTATTAATGGAAAGGAACTTATTATTTTGACAATAAACCACCACCATCATATTATGGGAAGAAGAGATAAGAGCTCATCATCATCATCATGGATGAGATTTGGTTACGGATTGAATTTTCTATTTTTTCTTGATAGAAAATTGAAATTATAAATTACCATTTCATTTCATTTCATCCCAATGCCGGTTATTTTTATTCTTGTTGTTGATCTCAATCTTGTTATATTTTTAGGAATGTTGTGTATGTATATAAAATGTCACAAGAAAAGTCAAATATCCTATCGAAATTTTTTTTTTCTTAATTTTTTGACTTGTTCAACCAGTTGTTGTTGTTTGTTCAAAAGAAAATGTTGATTCATTTGCGATATTTATATTTATATATGGTATGTGTGTGTGTGTGTGTATTTATTGACATTGCTCCCACCGTCAAGTTGAATTTTTTTTCTTTTGCATTTATTTTAAATTATTCACAAGTACCTGTATTTTTGGTTGTTGTTTGAATAAATCACACCTTTTCTTTCTTTTGATGTCATTTCAAAGATGTGTGCATCATATATGAGTTTGGGATGAAAAAAGAAAATATTTAAATAGAAGAATGTAAGTAAGTAACCATGAAGTTCGGACAAATGAATGAAAAAAAACGGTCATCTGCATTTAGCATTTGATATGGAGTTCATTGCCGGATACACACTGACATCAGTCATCTTGATGTTTACAGATTTTTTTTTGTAATGTGAATCCTGATTGTTGATCATGATGATGATACTATTAAAAAGCCTACCAGAGTTTTATAATTCTACAAATGACCGAACTTATATTGCATCTACGATTACCTACCACTGGTAATAAGTCCATTGATGTTCAAGGTTATTAAATTTTTTTTCTTTTTGGTATCATATCCAAAATATCAATCAACAATTTTTTTTGTTGATATAATGATAATGATCATGATGATGATGGAAATTTCTACTTTTTTAAACAAAAAAATCAATGTCTAACTTTGTTGAAACGTATAATAATTGATACATAGAGCTGACGATCAAATTTTTTTTGATTTAATAACTATGATCTGATTTTTTTTTGATTTTATTAACCACTGTGAAAAAAATCCAGTGCTACCTGTTTAAAGTGGTGAACTGGAAGGAAAAAAAATCACATTATTATTAGGTAAAAGAATTTTTTTTTATCCCATTTTATACCTTTAAAAAGGTCTAAATGACTTGTAAATTAGAATAGTGATGACCATTAATCTATAGCTGCTGCCTATGCTGCCACATCAATATGATTGGTTTTTTGATATGATCCCCTGTGGCGGCTTAAAATATAAAATATATTTTGTGTGTGTGTATTGTGAATGATGATGGTGATAGTTTTTCGCCAATTTTTGTAACTTGAAAATGTTTATAATTGAGAACCAGTAGTGAGCAATGTGTCAATCCTTTTAAAAACATTTTTCTTTGTCTAGTGTAACCACAATTGTATTATGTAGTCATTTTTTCATAATAATCAAATCTGTAAATGTACAAAGTGATGATGTTTTATTTTTTCTAGGTGATTTATCTCTTTTTTATGGCTTGGTTTTTTTCAGCCATAAGGTTATGCCAAATTCTTTATTTTCAAAAATAGAAAAAAAATAGTCATCATTAGCACTATGTTTTAAATGTAAAGTAGTGAAGCAAAGAAAAAAAATAACAAAATAAAGATACAAGCCGGAACAACACAATCAACAACAACAACAATAAAAATAGCTAAACAACAATCTATCTATCTAACACAATGATTTTATCATCATCGTCAAACCTTCAGTAAGAAACACAACTGTATAGTCTTGGTAGGTGTTTGTTGTTGTTGATTATTGTTTGGTTGCAATGCATCCATTCACAACTGGTGATGATTATTATCCATCCATTACATATATAGCCATACCGGATGATGAAGATAACATTTTTCTGTAGTAGATTATCATGTAATCATGTTGATGATAACCATCACCTGATTTACATCGTCGGATATTAAGTTATAAAATTCTCCAAAAAATTTTTTTTTGTAAAAAAAAATCCTTCCGATTAATTGATTTGACTATTTTTCCATATTGTTTTGTCGTTTCCGGTTAGTCTTGATTGATTTTTTTGGAAAAAAATGATTTATTCATCATGATGATACAATTTTTTTTTGTTTTCACATTCAAGAAAAGAATGATTGATCACTTTTTTTATCTTGAAGAGAAATTGAATAAAATTTGTAATATGAAAATTTCAATCACTTCGTATATTTTATATTGAAAAATGAAAGCAAATTGTCTTTGTGTGTTTGCATTATTGTTTTCATGAGACAAAAAAACATAAATCGATTGTGACAACAACAGGAAAATGAGTAGTTTATTCTCATATGATTTTAAATCGAATTTCTGTGTAATTTCCGATTATCGATCATTTACATTATACTTTTTTTATTCGGTTTTTTTTCTGGTCATCATGATGGCATTGTATGATAACCTGAATAATTTTTTTTTTTTTTGATGTCAATCACAACAATACTGGTTGACACCGATATACCAAGCAATAACGAAAAAATGAGAACGACCACCCGGATACATAATAATAATAATAATGTTTGGGTGGATAATAGCCACAATTAACCGACACATTCGATAACCCTATCATCTCATTGGTTTCATTCAACCATGAAAAATTACAATATCTATTATCGTGTGTTTTGAAACCCAACAACTAATAAGTCTTTTCTCATATAAACAACAGTAAGAAAAAAATTAATTAGTCGATTAGTGATGGTTCAATGGCAATATTGATGGGAGAAATGACTTGAAAAAACGTAGCCATTTTGAAACATTTTTGAAATTTTTTTCATCATTTGAATTTGAATGTATTTATAAATCTAAATGTATGATAATGATGATGATTCAAATTCAATCTTTTTTATTTCATAAAATGACAAGAAATATATTTTGTTTTCATTCCATCCAATACAATAACATGATTGGTATGCAAAAAAAAGTATCTCATCAAAAATAAAATCTTTTCTTTTTTTACCTTTTCATTCATTAAAATTTTTATTTCAGCCTCATCATGGTCATTGAATTGAAAATGCTGATGAATAATACGATTAGGAATGGGAAAGATTAATTTTGGTATAGATTTAATTTTTGATTAAAGATTAAAGATGAAATTTAAGTTGGTCAGTCGGTTGTGTTTGATAAAATAAATTGCAAGCGCGCAGGTCAATGTATCAATCCAAAAAAAAATTTCTGATGATTTTTTTCGCATCATAAGATCGATAAATTTTTTTTTTTTGTTTTTCTCTCTCTCTATTTCACTCAATCAATTCATCTATAGATGATGATTATGATGCTAAATATAAAACGTAAAAAAGAAAAAAAATAACCATGATTAATATGGTGAAAAACGAAAAACTAGAAAAATTTTTATACGACAAAATGTTGTTGTTGTTGTTGTGTTGTTTATACATTTAATCAATATTGTGGATATTGTGGATAATATTGATAAGATAGTTTTGCCTGTTTGATGTGTATTTAGATTTGTGCTGGTCATATATAAATCTATAGCGAGAAGAAAAAAAAATTTCAAATCCAAAGCTTGTGATAAGCCATTGAGGCCAAGTTTTTTTTCTATTTCTACGATAAATAACGTTTTTATCCCTCCTCTCAAAAAAAAGAAAGATATTCGATTGGTTTAGGTAAGGATAGGTTCAGCAATGATGGCTGGTTGGTCGGTTGGTTTCTAATTTATATTCCGGTCGATGATGATGATCAGTATGAAATTAAATTACGAATAATGATAAAAAAACGCAAGAGAGAGAGAGAGATGTTTAAGGTCAAGTAATCAAGTAAAATAAACCGAAAAAACCGGCCAAATCATAGATAGCTTTTTTCCATATAGTAGTCATCATGTCCTCTTATCATCATTGCCAATCACTGCAAATCAGCAGCATAGATTTATTTTCAAGGTGTTATATAAGTGTTCTGGATGTTTTTCCAATTTTTTTCGTTCCATCTTAACTTGTTCATTCAATTATAATCTGATGTTGATGATGATAAACCTGAATTCGAAAAAAAACCGTTCAATCATATTTATCTATATTTAAAAACTATAAAAACATTAAAAAAAACGAAAAAAATTAACATAAAATTGTCGAATCAGGAGCTTGATTTAAATTATTTTAAGTTTATAAAAATGACCAATTTGATGAAATAATCCATTGGTTTATGTGATTTTTTGATATATAGAAAGAGAGAGAGAGAGAAACATAAATAATTTGCAATTCAATTGATTAAATTTTGTTTTTGAAAAAAGATTGTGTGCAAAAACCACCACCAGTTATATGCCGGTTACATAGCCGTTAGAGAGTGGGTCATATTTTACCAACTTTCATGTGTATTTATTAATGTTGTTGTTCATAATATTCAATTCATCCATTATCATCATCATGTAATTGTGATTCGACCTATTTGACTTTTGTGAAAAAAAATGAAAAAAAAATTTCAAATTCAATTGACTAACCATCATAGTTTTTTTTTCTGTTGTAAAATAATCCTTAGTTTGTAATGAATGAATAAATGAATGGTTCGTTCGAATGAATGGATGCTTAAATCATCATTGGTGGATTTTTTCGACAAACTGGAAATTCATGTATGCGTGTGTGTGGAATATTTTTTTTCCATAGTTGGTAGTAGTAGTAGTAGTAGTAGTCGTTCATCATCATTTTATTATCGTATTTCTTTCTTCTTGACACCAAATGATGATGATCGATACGAAATGTCCAATTTGATTGGGTCAGATATATTTTTTTAATCAACCATTTTATCCTTAGCATTTTCTTGTTTTTTTT
The DNA here is from genome assembly GCF_024713945.1 of Dermatophagoides farinae. Taxonomy (NCBI): domain Eukaryota; kingdom Metazoa; phylum Arthropoda; class Arachnida; order Sarcoptiformes; family Pyroglyphidae; genus Dermatophagoides; species Dermatophagoides farinae. The sequence goes on from NC_134678.1 coordinate 8,044,408, forward strand.
CTTTCCCTTTTCATTCATAACATGATTATCTTTTAAATCGATCTTTTTTTCTGGATTTTCAAATTTTTTTAGCATAATCGAAATCCGATTTTTTCTTCTTCTGTTGCATCCAAATCCAAACACTTTTACGCGACTGATAATGATGATGATGATGATGATGATGAACTATAGCTTAGCATGTCAATAATTTGATAAGTGCGTGTCCAAATAAATGTTTCGTATCCAAGTAATAATGTTTTATTTTTTTGAATTTGTTGAATTTAATGAATAATAATGAAGAATATTGTAGCTTAACAAGAACAAGTGATTAGCTATCTATAGCTAGCAATTTTTTCTATTTTTTTTTGTTCGTTTGGCCAACTAGCCTAAACAACAAGATAATATATCGCGTTTGTTTGTTGGCTATCTAGTTCATTATAGCGGCTTTCTAATCTAAAATGGTGGAATTTTCTGTTTTTTTTTTCTATGGAAAAACTATATTTTTGTTTGTCTCATAGCCTACAGGCTACAATCTCTCTGGGGCTTCTTGTCATTAATTTTTTCAGTTTGTTATATTAGTCCATATATTTTATGCGTTTCTTGTGTGTATGGTACCCTCAAGTTTGACTTAAAAATTCCTCATCGAATGATCGATTCGTTTTGGATGAAAAGCAAGTAAGCAAAAGAGAGAGAGAGAAAGAGAACCATCATCGTCGAAAATTCAAACGAGGTTGGCCAGCTTTTATTCTTCTATTCTAGATTGATAGACCGACCTCTAACGTATGGCTATTCGAAACATCATTGGAATCCGGTCGGTCGTTTAACTTTCATACATGTCGATATTTGCTCATCTTTTAATAATAATCATCATAGACAGAACAAGGACAGGTGAACTAATCATTGGTAGTGGCAGAATTTTTTGACAGATCAACTTTGATGATGATAATGATGGTGGTAGTAGTTGTGATTCGAGGGTTCTCAAAATGAAGCCACCATCAAATTATAATGATGATGATATATAAGTCGAAAGAAAGAGATGTGTGTTTAGTAAGATGATGATGATGATCATCACCTGGATCATCAGGATTTCTATCTTCCTATCTATTTTTGAAGCGAGAAAACCGGCTTTCTTTTGGGAAAACAAGAGACCAGAAGATTCGGCTTTTTTCTACTTGTCATGTTGCTGCCAGTTTTTCTTTCTTACCTTGTCTTTAAAGTTTAAGGTTTTTATTTTTTCCTTGAAAATTCATTGATTGGCAACCGCGACGACGACGACGTCGACCAAGACCACCACCAATACCGATGGTTGGTTGGTTTAAATCGTTGAATTCTTTTCTTTGACTGTATCTCAGGTAACCAAATTTTTCTCATTCGCCTATTGAATATAGTTTAAAAACTAAGCTAGCTTGTCATTCATAATATTTTTCTCTTTCTATTGTGTGTGTTTGGACCAATGGTTTCCATTCCCTATCTGTGTTCTGAATTTTTTTTTGTGTATGAAATTCGTAGCTTTTATGATGATGATTATGATACAGGTGGCCATGTTGATGTTGATGATGATGGTGGTGGTAGTGGTAGTAGTTTTGATCATTGTAGATTCATTAAATTGTCTATAACTTGTTGCTGTTGTTGTGGAGAAGACGAATAAAACTTTGAACACAGGTAGATTCAGAGAAAAAAAATAACAACGACGAAGCCTATGTTGTGCAACTTATTATTGGTTAAAATAATAATAATAATCGAGGCGAAAAAACTTGAAAATTTTTTTCTCTTCTTCCTATATATCATATGCTGCTATGAATTTTTCGTGAATTTCTTCTCCGTCTTGTTTGTTTGTTTGATATTTTTTTTTCATTTCATTTCCCCATATAAAGTTTTGACTTTAGTTTTGATTTTTGTTGTTGTTGTTGTTGATACGTTTCATCATAATTTTTTTCATCTTTGAAAAAAAATGTCAAAAGAGTAACTGGACTCGTCATTATAATAAATGAATGGCGGCCATCATCATCATCATCATATAAAAATCTGACTTGGGTTTTTCTTTTCTTCTGTCTGTCTGTGTGTGTGTATATATATATTGTGTCCATCATTTTCAAACTTATCATTTTTTTCTAATCATTCTCTTTTTCATCAAGCAGCCTAAGCATCATTCTTAAGTTTTTTTTTGTTTCTCTCTGTTGAATTTTTGAAAGTTTTGCTCTTTCTCTAGTTTTATTTTCTTGTGTTCCAGAAAATAAAAATCGTAAACATCTCTTTCTTTGAACTGATTCGTACATATTTTCAGCATCATCATCATTTTTTTCGTAGCTTTGTTTTTGTTTTTGTTTCTATGTTTTGTTGAATCCTGCCTGTTATTGTGGAAGTGTGTGTGCGTGTAGGCAAGCTAAATTTTAGTTTATTAAACACACACACACACGAATACATTCTTAAGTACAAACATCATCATGAGAAACACTTGTTGAATCTGATCTTGTTTTTTCTTGTTGAATTTCTTTTTTGAGCTCTTTGATCTGCAAATACAAGACTACGACGACGACAAAAACAAAATGATGAAATACATTTAATGTCACATCCAATTCCATTCATTTGGCTTTTGATTTTTCGATCATTCGATTGATTGTATATCCTGTAAAAAAATTCATTCCATAGACGAAATGATGGCCTTATGATAATGTTAATAACAATGATGATGAGGATGATTACCATCATATACTTTGTAAATCTTCTCATCGAAAAAGAAAAAATTTTTTATTCCGAATAAGTCATCCTGATAATCATCATCATCATATGACATCAAATTGTGTGTGTATGTGTCTATGTTTCGTGTCTAAAATAATGTGTGCATTATCTATGGACAATCATCATCATCATCATAGTAGTGATTGAATTCAACCCATTCAATTGATGATATTGTCGTCATATTGTGACGGCTGGGAAATTTTTCAGTTTTGTTTTGCCATTCCAAGCATCTGTTTATTAATTTTTTTCTTCAATTCATCGTGCCTTTATATTTGGTTGTTGTTTTTTATCGGCACGAAATAAAATCTTGCATCTGGTTTGACATCCTTCATCTGTCTCTCCCTTTCTCTCTCATTGTGTGTGTATGGTGTACCTGTTTTTTATGTTTATTGGCGTCCATATTTAGAATCATCATCAGCATCATTATCCTTTTCAGGAGAATCAACATAAATCACCGAAACAACAACAATAGACAATAATGGCTAAATCGGTTAATGGTGGTGGTGATGATACTGATAATGAAACAACACCCATTTGTCGTTGTCGTGTACTATATCTTGGTTCTGCTGTACCACATATTACTAAAGATGGATTACAAGGAATCCAGGAACCTTTGAGAGATCTTTATCCTGAACAAGGTGTATTTTGGAATACAGATCGAGATCATATTGCCACTGGTATCGATTCATGGCTTTCAGTTTGGTCAAATGGTATATTAGTGGAAAATGTTGATGATAAAGGCAATACGATACGACGTTTTCATCCAATTGAATCATTGCATTATTGTGCTGCTGTACGTTATGTATCAGTACCAGCGAATGATACAACATCAACAAAAAATGGTTCATCACATGATTCGAATAAAATAGCCAAATTTTTGCCATTAGATAGTCCATTTTCAAAAAATTCTGCAATCGATCCAATGAAAATGGGACATCCGCCATTATTCGCTTGTATTTTGAGACGTACATCCGGTATTAAAGTACTGGAATGTCATGCATTTATATGTAAAAAAGAAGCAGCAGCTAATGCATTAGTACGTTGTTGTTTCCATGCTTATGCTGATACAATGCATGCTAAACAGATTGAATTGGAAAGTCCATATGAACAATTGGATAGACGACGCTCAAGATCAATCGGATCAGCATTAGATTCACAATCATTGATTGATGATAAAATTAATACGTGGCAAAAAAATTCTGCTGGATCATCAACAGGTTCGCCCGATGAAACAAATGGTTTTGGTGAAACAAGATCCATATCACGACAAAAACAACAACAACGTACACCATCGGTAGCTTCGTTAGTTAGTCATTCGATGGCTGCCGAACATCATCATCATCATCATCATCCACAATTACCGCCACCACCACTACCACCTCATCTTCATCATGGTCTACCAATGATGGGTCTTCCAGAGCCAATCTACGGTATACCACCGACCGGAACATTACGTAGCGTTCGTTCATTCATTTCATTAGCTGCATTAAAAAGTCATAAAAAATCGCGTTCACGACAAATACCGTTACCATTTGCTCATGGCCTACCACCACCACCTCTACCGCCACAACCACAACCTGTGATGTTTGCAACATTATCAAAAAAAGAATTGAAAAAAGTACTAAAGAAAGAAAGTACACTTAAACGTAAACATAAATATAAGGATTTCCCACTTCCATTCGTTACGGCTAACGGTTATCCGGCACCACCACCACCACCTCCACAATTTATCTATGGTCCCCCACCACCACTTCCACCACATGGTATTCATCCTGGTCCAATGCCAATCTATGCTCCACCTATGGGACCATCATATTACGGAACAATCGATAGTCGTAAAAGTCGAATACCATCACTACCTCCCCCACCACCACCACCACCAACATCTAATATGATAAATGAAAATGGACATATGTTGCCCCCACCACCACCTCCACCCCCATCAAGTCATTTTGATGAACCAATCTATATGCCTGCTGTACCATCACCAAATGGAACACTTCGACCTGTAACACCACATGGAGAACCAATTTATTTTGAAGGACGTACTGTTAATGGGTTACCGCCAATGCCTATGCCAATTCATCATCACCCAGGACCACCACCAGGACCGATGTTTATGGGTCCAACACATCCACAAATGGTTCCATGTACCTTGATACCAACATTGAGTCGTAAAGAATTGAAAGAATTGGAAAAACAAAAAGCATTGATGAAAAAAGCAGCAAAAAAAGAGAAAAAGAATGCTAAAAAGAATAAAAACCAACAACCACCACATCCACAACAGCAACAGATCATGACGAATGGTAATGGTCAGCTTTATATTGAAGAACCACCACCAGGTGATTATTATCAGCCTCGACCATATGGATATCCACCTGAAGAAATCGGTGATCCTGATGAATCAATCATATCACCATCGGAAATGCAATTATCATCCGGAAATTATAGTAATGCATCTACCGGAGGTGGTGGTGGTGGCGGCGGAATATACAAAAAGAAAGGTCACCTTAATGAAAGAGCATTTTCTTATTCAATACGACAAGAACATCGTTCACGATCAAATAGTCTTTCGAATCTGGCATTTGAAAATGGACCAAATAATGGCAGTGGACGAAATGGTGAGAATGAATCACATAATAATAGTTCAGTTAGTCTAAAAAGTCAAACGGATGCTATGGCTGCTGGTCAACCAGTTCCAAATGGTCCAAAAATGATGAATGGTAATGGATCAATACCGTATGAACAACATCCACATACAAATGGTAATGGAAGAATTCCATTGAATAATGGCCATAGTCATCATAATGGTGGTCCAATGATGATGATGGATGCAAATGGTCCAATCGATCCGAATACATTAGCAACACGTATGTCAAATTTAAGCCTAAAAAATGGTTATGGACCAAATAATCCACCACCACCACCGCCACCCCTACCAACAAATGGTTATCATTATCAACAACGAACAGCTACAATTAAACGTCTATGAAAAATTTTTTTATAATTGAAAAACCAGAAATTTTGTGATTAATTCGACAATATAATTGTTCCTATTTATTATTCAAATTTTATTTAATAAATTTTAACCCACTCGTTTTTTTACACAAAAAAGCCGAAATGTTTCTAGTTCGGATTAAACATGATTTTTTTTGTTTCTTTTTCGATGAATTACAATAATAATGTCAATGATGATGATGGAATCATTTTTCTTTTTCATTTAATTTTTTCTGATTGTTTGTTTCTGTTCTTTTTTTTCGCATTTTTTAAAATTTTCATATTTTTAATTGAAAAATAACCAAACACAAACACTACACATTGATATTTATGATGAAGTTTTTTTTTTGCTTGTAACCAAGATGAAAACAAGACAACAATTTTTAATTGATTGATGATGCATTTTTTTTGTTTTTCATTTGTGTTTTTTTTTTCTATTCGCTGTACATCCTTTTTTTTGGAAAATTTTTTTTTTTTTGTTTCACAATAATTCAAATTAAATTCATCGGCTTTTTTCCATTGATTTTTTTTTGTTTCGTATATAGATTGATATAATTTGATTTATAATTCTCATTTTAAATTTTGAAAATTTGTCCAATTTTTATTTCATTATCATCATCATCATCAATCATTATAATGACGATACGTTAGTGTCGCTCTCTATCGGCTGATATTCTAACAACTTGAACGAAATATTTCAATTCTCAATCGTCAGATGGCAGCGCAATAGAATTTGTTTGATTTTCAAAAAAGTCAATAGTCTCTTCGTATTTTCATTATTATTAATTATTATTATTCACTTTGCCATTGAAGATCAACGATGAACAAAACAAAAAATCGATCAAAAAACAAGTTTCGAGTATTTTTAGAGCCATTATTTTTTCGAGGTAAATTTATTAATGATAATCATCATATAATGTGAAGCGAACAAAAAAAAAAAACAGACATAAATTTTGGCGTTGGCTTTTGTTTGTTGTTTGATACAGATAAATAAATAAAATGCCATTAATAACCTCTGTGTGTGGCTTGTCAATTGTAATGATAATGACGATAATTTGTCCTTATAAAAAAGTGAATTATCTCCATGTTGTTCGATATTATAAACAAAATGCAAATAAGTTTTTTGTTTTTCTTCTTCTGAATTTTTATCAATATTAACATAACCCTTTTTTCCCGCGCACACACACACACACACATTGCTAATCCAAATACTTGATTCACATGTAGTGAAGATAGTTCGAATGATTTAGCCTTGTAATTGATGATTTTTCAAATAGACTTTTTTATATTCACTTTGGAACATCATCATTATCAGCCTTTATTTTTTCTGTTGATTAAAATTACCATTTGAAATTGGTTTTTTTGTTTGGAAAATCATTCTAGACAATTTATGTATTTGAATTTTAAAATTCAACGAAAACGAAAACAAAAAAAAATTTAATACATGTCTAGGGATAGTGATGGTAAATGCCGAACTATCTAGTTAATCATCTGATCAAATTTCAACGTGTTGGTGGTTGTGGTTGTTTTTTTCTGTGTTTTATTTCCACTTCCTTCCCTATACTTTGCCAACATCCACAAACATATGTGGAAGGAAATTATTTTTGTGTTAAAAAACGCAATATTTAGGCGTGTCTCTATGACACGTGTTTTTTTTTTGTCTACCAAAGTCTTTATTATTATTTCACATTTGGAACAAAATTCAAATTAAACACATTGTATAATTATTGAATAATTTTTCTGTTGCTGATTAATTTTGAATTTAAATCGATTTATAAATTCTTATTTTTCAGTGAAAAAAAAACAAAATCAAATCGTTTTGATTTTGTTTCTGCTCTGCTGTCTTGGTCTCAAAACAAAACAAGAAATTTAAATGATCCAAAAGTCATTATTTGTGTGTCTCGAAAAAGTTTCAATTGCAAAAAAAAAATTTGATCGATATTTAATGTCCTTATCATCGTCATCGTCATTATTTGTAGATTTTGTAATTTTTTGTTTTTGCAAGACTAAAAAAACAATTCATTGATCAACGAGAGAGGTAAACAATCTATTTAGAACTTGAAAAATATAATGATTATGACTCAAATCGAGAGAGTGAGAGGTCGAATGATTATTTGATTTTTTTTCTTTTCATTTCAATCTCCTCGGTTATTGGTATTGGTTATTTCAATTGAATCATTTTATTTTTTTATTCTCTCAGTAAATGTGTGTGTGTTTGTGTGTCAATGACCAAATGCCGTTAAATGAGTCATTAGTTTTCTATTCAAATCATCATCATCAACATCGGGTCAATCGATTCGATTGGAAATCGGAATTGTTTTTCTTTTGTTCCTCGTTTATTTTGAAGCAAAGATTTGTGTCTGTAAATTGTTTCATTGCATGATGTTGAAATTGTAACTTTTCAATTTCCCAAAAAAACCTAATTAAATGTGAATGTATATTCGATTAATTATGGAATGCATCAGTCACACACACACACAAATATATCACATTGTAGCGTATTCAACATACTTATTATTACAATATGGCCTAGATGCATAAATAATCCATTTTTATATTTTGCAAAACACATAAATGACCAACAGTGGTGGTCATTTTGTGATTTATTATTGATAAATTAGAAAAAAAGAAACGAAAAATTCCTATTCAACGATATAAACAACAAACTCATTCATTCATTCATTCATTCAGGTAGATTCATTATAATCGTAAATTTCATTTATATTTCACAAACACTTTTGGGAACAGCAGCAACAACCTATAGGTAAAAAGAGAAAAAGAGAGAGAGTTTATTTGTTTCAAGTTTGTTTTAATAATAGAAATGTATGAAATAAAAATCAAAATTAACTTTAATAAAACTTGATATGAGAAAAATCCCAATAGGGAATACATTATGATGTTTTGTTTTGTCTACTTTTTTTATGAAGTTAGTTTTTTTCTTTGTTGCTAATAATCTAGCCTGGCCCATATTGCACACCATCATCATCATTACCGATGTTGCCGCATCTTGTTTCGCATAATAATGTTGTTGTTGTTGTTGAGATTTTGTTACTATTGAATTATCAACAACATCACCATCATTAATCGTTGAGCAACACCACTATTTTGGATTTTTCGCTTCGATAAATTGTAACAATCAAAAAAAAAATGATGACGAAAAAAAATTAAGCAAATTGTAATTGTAATTTATTCCATTGATTTTTCGATCAGAAAAAAATGAATTTGTTGTTTTGTTCTGTTCTTTTTTTGTTTGGAACCATTTTTTGGATCCCTACATCATCATCGTCATCATTTTATGGATGTTTCACTTTTTTTCTTGTATTTTCGATCAATTTTTTCCTCTCTTTCTCTGTGTTTGTTGTTTATACATTATTACACAACATGAACACACATTTGAAACATATGTCAAACATCATCAGAGAAAAATAATCATGATCTCTGTATGTTTGTTTGTGTATACGACAAGTTATAAAAACGTACAATTGATTCGTGATTCATATAGAAAATGAAATGAAATTTTCATTCATTGTGAAGAATAATTCAGTTATGATCTAGTTTTTTATTATTTTTTTTTTTCGTTTGTTCGTTAGTTTGCGCTTTCTATTTCTTGTTTATGTTTGTGTGTAGGTAGGTGGTCATGAACAAGAGATTAGTTTGTTTGTGGTCTTGTCCACTGTGGTTGTGTATCACTGATTGATCAATGTATAGTTCAAAGAAAATGAAAAAACTTTTAATTTTGATTTTTTTTTTTCGTTATTTATTTATCAGGTAAAATTTATTTATTATCATCATTTTTTTTCATTTTCAATTCAATTTATATTATATGAATAGTAGCAGTAGATAATGGCTGAAATGAAAAATGATATTGATCAATGTTTGTGTACGCTGTGTTTGTTTTCCAATTTGATTCGATAAAATTAAGTTTTTTTTGTTTTCTTTTACATTTTCAATCGATTTCTTTATATTCATTATATTTGTTTGTTTGTTTGTTAGGATGTCAAAAGAAAGAAATTTTTTTTTGTAGGATGCTTATTCAATTCGATCGTTGTTGTTGTAATTGAATTTCCTTCACATTTACAAACGAGTAATTTAAAAAAAATTGCCAAGCGATTTCCATGTAGGCTATATTTCGATGATGATGATGTTGCGTTGTGTTGAATATCACTAGTCTTAGAGTATCAGCCGTGAATAATTTAGTTTTTTTTGTTTTGATTTTGACTGCTGTTGTTGTTCCATTTGGATCAACAGCCAATTTGAAAAAGAACAAAAATTAGTTCAGAATGGACATAATTCTGTTTGATTTTTTTTATTTTGTTGTTGTTGTTGATAGTCTATCGCTTTTTTGGTGTTTATTATGTTTTTTTTTCTTCCAAAAGTTTTTTATTGTTGTTCTTATGATGATGAAAAAATCGTTTACGTAAACGACAGATTCAAGCCAATCATTGTCAAGTGTGTGTGGAGAATGAAAAATTCAAAACAGTCAACTTTTCACAGACAATTAATGTTCATATGTGTGTGTGTGTGTGTGTAGCGAATTGTCCACAATCTCCATCATTTTTTTCTTTTTTCTTGAAGAAAATTATGTTTTAAATTTAGATCAAAAAAGACACTGAAAGTTTTTTTCTTTGTTTTACAGGTGAATATCATCAAGCATCACACTTGATCAGACACATTATCATAATCATCTTTTATCATGATAATACCTGATGAATAGAAAAAATGAAATGAAAAAAACCTTCATGGACACATCTAATCTTTTTGTTTTTAATCATGAGATGTGCGTTTAAAATCCATATGAATATGTTGTTGTTGATTGAATCTGAAAATGATGATGTGATATGGATAATTTACTGTTACAGAAAATGAAACCATTTTTCTCCCAATCTATTTTTTCGCTTTCTTCGTAAATAATTGACTTTTTTTTCTCTGAAAACAGAAACACCACTGAATGACTTAATTCATTTGTATTTTTTTTTATCTATTCTATTTCATCATCTTTGCATTCACATTTGGAATACTAAATTTTTTTCCTTGTAATCTAATCGACCATTTTTTCATATTTCATCATTCGCACAGTGTTGATGTTCATCATCATCAAGAAAAGATTTTCATGGCTAAATTCTTTTATCTTCTTCATCATCATCATTGACATTTTTTCCTCATTGATTGCTGATTTTAAATATCGAAATCTAAAAAATTGTATATATGGGTCACTAGGCAATAACAATGATGATGATGATGATGAAAATAGTTCATCAAGTTGTTATTGTTAAAGATGAAACTTGGTATACAAACAAAACCATTTTTAAGGAATCATCATCATCAAGTTGAATGAATGATGATGATGATAATTATTATAATTAATAAATGGTGGCAAACGAAAGAAAAAAATGGTCTGCTGTAAAAATTTATTTATTTTTTTTCTCAGAAGTTAAACAATAAAAAAAAACATTTGCGTGGGACTTTTCTGGGTCTCATCATCATCATCATCATCATTTAATACTTTCTAATCAAAATTAAAGAAAAACCAAAATTCTTATGAAGATGTTGGCAACAATGAAAAAAGTCATCACATTTTCATTACTGAATTGTTGATGATGATTACTGACATCATATTTTTCTGTTTGTCTGTGTTTCAATTTTTCTTTTTCTTTTTCAGATTGCAAAATAATAATGATGATGATGATAATAAAGAATAAACTTTTTGATGAACAATATCTCATCATATTGAATTGAATTGAATTGAATGAATTTTAGGGAAATGATAATAAAACAGGATTTAGATCAATTGAAAAATAATTCAACAGAGAACAAATACACATGATGGACATTCGCCTACAACATCATCATCACATGAACACATAATTAGTCCACATAGTAATATTTCTGTTTTTTTTCAAATTGATTGTTTGTTCATTACAGGAAATTACGACGTTCTCTTCACTTTGACCACATGGTTATGGGAAATTTTCCTAGAAAGAAATTGAATTATAGAGAAAGGGAAAAATTTTTGAATCTCGGTCCAGAAAACCAAAAGAATCATCTATCTTAGGTACATGAGTACCTCATTATACTTTGTTGAAGATGGTTATCAGTCATCATCATTATCTATGAAAATCTTGCTTTTCATCATTCTGGAAAAAAATAAACACACAATGAACACACCTCATTTGTTGCAGCATCTTTCTCTTTCCTTTCTTTTTCATTCTCTTTTTCTCCAATTGATGGAGAAATAAAAAAAAACAATCTGGCAAACAAACAAGCTGTCTGTAATGATGAAAAAATAATGTCCAATCAAGATGCAGATGATGATGATGATGATGGAGAGAGGGATACATAGACATTGCAATTAGCTACAAAGAGAAAAAGAGAAAAACGAAATGTAAAAAATGAAAAAAATCATCGTTTTTTTTCTCCAGGATACAAGGAGATCCATACAACAGTAACATTCATTAGGCCATTATATGATGAACGCACACACACACGACAATGAACATTTTGCCGATTGAATTTTTTTTTTTGTTTAAATCATTGGCCATCAAATGATGATGATGATTTTCATCATTATCTTTTAAAGTTTTTATCATCTCTTGTCCTTGTTGTTTTGTATTTTTTTGTCCGCTGAAAAGTTGTTCCATTTTTTTTCGTTTATTTCTTTGGCCCATAATGAACAGGAGAAATTCAATTTGTTGTAGTTGATAATTTTTTTTTCTTTTGACAAAAAATTTAACACCTGTACATGTGTTTTTCTACTGCAATCATGTTATCCACATCGATCCTGTACTGTAACAATATTGAACAGGAAAATTCTCTTCCACCACCACCAACACAACAACCACCGCAATCGTCTTCATTACAATCAAATGATTTGATCCAAAATCTTCATCATCATCATCGTCGTCGTAATCATCATCATAATCGACAACATCATGATTCATTATCCAACAATAGTAATGTTAATCCATCACGATATTTACGAACAACATCAAATCGAACACAAACAACAACAAATCGTTCGATTGATGGACGATCATTATTATCGGGTGGATTTAGTAGTAAAAATAGTTTCATTTCATCATCATCATCTTCATCATTATTTTCGAGGAATAAAAGTAACATCGACAACGATCATAATCATCGTTATCGTGTACAATATCTTGGTTGTAATAACTGTGATATACGTTCACATAAACCAGATAATGGTATTGGTGCATATCAAAAACCATTACTGGATCTTTATTGTGCAATATTTCGTCGTTCATTAATTAATCGTTCATTGTTGACATTGAATCAAGTAGCCGATCTATCTACACATGGTATATTTATTGCCGAAAAAGATCGTTTTACATCGCCACCACCACCATCATCAGCAACAAAAGCAACTTCTTCACATCATCATGACATGATTCATTCACGTGCCGGCTCATCATCGGCTAATAATGTTGATGATTGTAATAATGATACTACCTCAAATCTATCGGAACCATCATCGACCATTGTGACCAAAGTGATAACACCATTGAGTAATGTTTTATTATGGGCAGCTGTTCGTCTTCAGCATCGTACACAATTACGCAGTGGTAATAATAGTAAAAACACTAAACGGCGACATATTGGTGTTGCATTTGTACCATTATCATGTTCTGAAGCTGTACTTGATAAGAATGCATTTGTAACATTAAATTCTAAACAAAGATTCCTATTAGGTATGTAGTAATAATCGATTGATATTAATCAATAACAAACCAATAGCTTTCAAAAATAATCATTGAAATTGAAAAATGTTTAGTGAGCAAAAAATAAGAGAGAAATGGAAAGAAAGTTGTAAAGTGAAATTGAAAACAAATTGTAATTCACACTAAATAAGAAAGAGAAAAAAAACGATATAATGATCAATATCGATATATCCTTTTGACCTAAGATGATGATCACATGTATGTATGATCAATGAATTGTGAATCCTGAATATGAAAATGTTTATTTTATTTGAAATCTTCTTTTTTTCTTTGCGTAATTTTCACTTGAAACAAGACAACAAAATATGTAATGAAAAAAGTGCTAATAAAAAAAACTTGACGAAATATGAATTTTGTTGTAAGGTCGAATCATTCGATTTTTTCGTCTTTTCATTTCATTTTTCGTATATATTGAGCCCAAGAAAAAAGGTCAAATATTCATATATGCTTTTTTCTTTGCTGAAAATTATGAAAAGTTTTTTCATTACACATTGACTAGGACTAATTATTATTTACCACAATTGAATGACGATGATGATGATAATGTCGCATCATCATCACCATCAGGTGAATCATTTTTGTTTCGACTAATATTTAGATGATGATGATGATAGTGATGACTTTTAATTATTTCATTGTTTTCTTGAGGGAAAAATTTTTAAAAATTTTTTTTTTTGCATATAAATATTTGAAATATAATAGATCTGTTGTGTTGTGGTTATTTTCGATTTGTTTGTCTTGTTACAAGTGCCAAACACTGTTAGTATTTTTCATCTCCCGAAGATTCGATGATGATAATAATAATTGTATGACATATGGCTAGCACCATTTTTTTGATATATATGATGATTGTTCAATGTGTATCCTGTGACGGAAAAAAAGCTGTTTGAATACAATCGAGAAATTAATTGATTGATGAATCGATTTCATCGTTGTCATTGTTGTTGCTGTTGGGATACGATCAGTTTTTTAGGCTACAGGTTTTTTTTTGTTTATCGATGCAAATCAAACATTAATATTTTCTTTTCATTTTGAATAAATAATTGATTGATAACTAATCGATTTTCTAAATTTATCATTGCACCAACCTCGTTGATTAATGTTCATTTATTTATCTGTAGGCCATAATTATTGATTAAAGATTAATAATTTTTTCCATTTCATAAGACTAATCAATCCATCTATGTGTTTTTTTTTGTGAGAGAGAAAAATTATTATTTCTCATTGAGAATGCATGGGAGAGAAAAAAATTTGAATTTCAATCAACCAATTTACATTTTGAACATTTTATTTTTATATTGATGATGACAATCATTGGTTCGGGTAAATATTTATTTTTAAGACACTGAAACAATTATAGCATAATATAATCATAATAACAAAAAAAGAAATGCAAGAAAATTAGACAATGGACAAAAAGTGAGAAAAAACAAAGAGATTATATCGATGTATGTATGTGAATATGATCTGGTATTGTGAATTAGATAATAAGTTAATCATTTTTTTTTGTAAGTTCACACAATTTTTATATACCATTGAAATATGATATATATCCATTTAGATAATCAAGATTCTATATTATCATCATCATTATAAATTTGTTTATTTATTTGTTTCTTGTTTAGCAAATTAAATGCTGATGATGATTATCTGTTTGACTTGAGAGAAAATTCACATATGATTTTAGAATTGTATCATTTCGAAAAGTTAATCTCTCTCTTTCTTTCTATTTTATGGGATCGTTGTTGTTTCATCAGTTGACCATAAAACCATAAATGATCATTATCATTTTTTCCATGTAGAATACGCCCGGATAATTTTTAAAAGCCATCTACGCCACATTCAGGTTAATGATGAAAAAAAAGAGTGATATTCTCATGATAAATATTCGGTTTTTTCATATTGAAAACCAGGGCTGTATTTCTAGATTCAACAATGTTATTCATTAATTTTTTCTATATCATTGAAATTGCCGGTATTGCCAGAAAACAGAAAAAGATGACCTGTTTTTATGTTTTTAAAGGACAAATGTTTTTCAGTTTTTGATACAGCAATACAGACAAATAAACATTTTGTTGAAACGAAAAGTCCATTTATAGTCGACGATGATGGTCATTCAATTCATTCAATTTTCAGACTTATCGATGTCCATCAAATCTTAGTTTTCCAATTTGGATTTTTTTTTGTTTTTCTCTGTTGTGAATAAAATAACAACAACAGCTACGGCAGGAAAAATTTCAATTACAATTTTAAATCAAGTTTTTTTTTCATTATATGTTTGTGTGTGTGGGACAATGATTCGAATCGATTTTAATTTTTTTTTTTTATTTTGTACAATTAACACACAGGTATACCACATCCACCATTATTTGTATGTATCCTTCAAAAAATCAATTCCAATCAACGATTAGAATGTCATTTATTTGTTTGTGGTACAACCAATGATGCTATTCATATGTGTAATCGCATGGATGAATTAAGACAATGTTCATCGACTATTGGACGTTTACAGATTCCAGCCGCTGGACAAATGGGTAAATATTCTTATAATAATAATAATAATAGTCGTCATCATCGTATACCATCATCATCGACAACAACAACATCAGCATCATCAATTATAACACGTTCATATACACCAAGTCAAACTGAATCCGAATTATCAATATTATCATCAACATCGATCAGTCGTCCTAAATTTTCTGATATTGAAGAAGAAGGTGATGATGAAGTAGTACGTGAAGATGATTTTGTTGATAATAATCATCATCTTATTGTACACAATGGTCATATTCATCGAGAAAATGACGTAAAAAAATTAATTGACAACTATCAATCAAAAATAGCTGATAACAATAATCCTCGACAAGCAACAACAATGGGTTTCAAGATTATTCAACAAAATTTCGACCACAACAGCAACAAGGAACAATGATAACGACAATGGCCAATCAAAGATCAAGTGTAGTGGTGATTCAAGGTATATTATTAATATTTTTTCCATTCGTCGTCCATTCATTCAATTATTTGTATGAAATATGTTTTCATTTGTTTGTTTGTTGTCATATAGAGAGAATAATGACAAATGATTTAAAGAAAACACAACACACACACAGCATATTTTCAATTCAGATGTAATAGATTTTTGACGTCATTCTTATAATAATCATAATGATGATAATAATAAGCACATAGGAAATACTCAGCAATCGAATTTCCATTTTTTTTGTCAGGCCTTATATAATCATGTATAGATGTGAAGTGAAAAATTGAACAACCACAATTTGAATTCTCATTGGGCGTAATTCAAGTAGTAGTGATTTTTTAGAGAGGAAAATCAGTTAACAAAGATATATTTTAGTCACAAAAAAAATGAATTGATACAATCGCAAAATCTTTGTATGTGTTAATAGCCACCTATTAATACATTTTTTGCCATTCAAATGTTTGATTCAAATCAAAATTTGTGTATCACTGAATTTAATTTTTTCCCTTGTAGAACGATATCGTTTTTTTGACCTTAAGAAGAAATATTTTTGTTGTCGATTGATATTAATCAAATATATCATTAATCAAAAATGTTCCATTTTGTTTCATTTTTTTTTTCATAGATTGTATGATCAAACAACAAGAATGATTGTTGTTGACAACAAGGTCGCCACCAACAACAATCAAAATGATTATAACATTGGCTGCCCATCTGAATTATCATCAATTATGAGTAGTAGTGGTAATACATCGAAATCAATTTTATTAAATAATAATTTGAAAAAATTACAACAAAACGGCCATAATGAACAAAATGATGCTGGTTTGATTGCTCAACGTGATTATCGTTTTGAATCATACAAGCCTACAGCAATTATTAATGATGATGAATCAATGGTTATCAATGATAGCCGTACATCTACACCGAATTCTGGCAATAAATCCAGGAAAAATGTAACCAAATTAAGTAATCATCAACTGCAGCGACCAAAATCCGAACATAACCTTGTCAGTCATCATCATCAACATCATTATCAACAGCATCAACAACAAAATCTTAATCAAATTAATCAGCCATTGAAAAGGTCAAACAAATGGGCAACAACAAATGATTTGACTAGTAGTACAACAAATGAGTTGCTAAAAAATCGATTGTTTGTAAGTACAAAACAATTTTTTCCATTTCCATAGAACAAATTTAAATTCAATTGAAATGATAAAATCTCAAGAATTTCACACCAGGTTTTTTTTTAAATTCTTTTCAACCATAACCACATCATATTTACACAATTTTATTCCATTTATAATTGAAATGTCGTGATCAATGATCATCTGTTGTCTTCATTCGATATATAATTCGTTCATTTAAATTTTTTTTCATTTTTTCAATTATTGTTATTATTATTATTGACACATATTGACCAAGACCTTCAATTGTTTTTTTGAGGTGTATATCTTGTTTTGCTATTCAATCTTTTTTCTGATATTTCATTACAATGGTGGCAATTCATTTCAAGGATATCACGTAATGTAGTCATAATTCTTTTTAAGAGGTAGTTTGTTTCGATAACAAAAAAAAAGTTTCGTTTGTATTTTTCCTTAATTATTGCTCGTTTCGTTTTTTATCATTCTATTGTGTTCCCATTCAGTTTGAATGACGTTGTGTTGTATTGAATTGCATTTTCACTTTTATTTTAGCTACGATTAGCAGTTTTTATGATCCGGTAAAGAGACTTGGAAATAATACAATATTTAAGATAAAATGATGGAAGAATAATGATGATGATTATGATTATAAAGCCCAGCTAAAACCAATGTTTTTTTTCCAAAAAATATTTATCGTTTTTCGTTGTCTCTGTCATAGCTATAGCAGAAAAACATTTTAAATTTTAAAATCTTTTGTATGTATTTATTATCATCATCACTTATATTCATTGCAGGACGTAACGACAACAAGAAAAAAAAGTAAGGCCACCGGGCACACAACAAACGAAACAAAACAAAACAGAAAAAATCGTTATCACGAAATATCGTGATGTAAACTCTCAAAATTTACCACTTTCTCTTTTTATTTCGCTTTTTTGTACGTTTTAAATCAACTTATTCTTTGTTGTCGATGAGGAAAAGATAGTTATCGTTGCTCATCGACAGTTGTCTTTCTGTTGAATCAAATTTTGTTTTTTTGACACCTTTATCATCATATAACTAAATAATGATGATAATTAAATAAAAAATTCTTTGTTTTATTCCATTATATGGTTTATTTTAATCCATCCAAATTCCATAATCTAATCTTTTCCTGTATATCATAACAGGCAAAACAATCATCAATAACTAATCGAACTAACACTAATACGAACACCAATAATGACAGCCATCTATTGTCATCAACACATGATCATTTTGATGATGATGAACTAGCAGTTTTTCAAACATTTTTTGGTGACTCAATACGTGTCAAAAAGCATCGTCATCATCAACAACAGCAACAACAACAACCACAACCGCAACAAAAACGAAATGAAAAAATTCTTCCATATGAACAATCAATCATATCGAATTCAATATTTTTGGATAATGAAGATGATGAATCATCGAGTAAAGATTCATCTACTGGTCGAATTCAAAAGAAGAATGTTAATCATAATAATAATAATAATAAGAGCAGGAACAATAAGGAAACAAACTTGGACAAGTTGGCCATTCAAAGACAAACATCAACAACAACGACAACGGAATTACCTCAGAAAAATGATAGACTATCAACAACATCAAGGTAAATGAACACTTTGATAACAATAATGATTATTATGATATAACTTTTTTTCTTTTTTTCATGTTTGTAGATTATATGGAAAAGATTCGTTTAACAGTAATCGTCCATTGAAACTTTATTTACCAAAAGAACAAAATAATAATAATAATAATAGTGCCAATTTAGGAGTGAAAGGATTCAGTAAAAGTTCACGTGTTGAAACATGGTCAACAATGATTGCAGCAGCAGCATCAGCATCATCATCAAATGTTGCTGAATGTTGCGATCTATGTCAAATGGAGCTAGAAAATTGTGATAAATGTTGTAGCTTTTGTCAAGCTATTGAACAACATAAAAGGAAATTTCGTATCGAATTTCAGTGCGAAAATGATGACATTGGCTTTAAGAATAATAATATGACTACTACTATTGATGATGATATCATTCTTGATGATATGACCCTGAAAAATTTTCATACAAATTTTAACAATAATAATGACAATAGCTCATATGCATTCACCAATAATAATAAGGAACGTTTACTTATACAATCAACAGAATCAACAAACAACAACAATCAACGGCTACCACCACCTCAACGTTGTCCATCGGATCCAACGTTTTTTAGCCGTATACGTCGACTTAGTTGGCATTCAATATTTGGTAGTTCGCGTAAAAAATCAAATAGATATCGTCTCTGGAATCGTTTACGTACGGGTAGTCAACGATTAAGAGGAAGTCGACGATATTTTCAGAATAAAAGTCGAATTTTTCTTCCACAATCACAAAATGTGAGCAACAATACCTATCCTTCTAATGATCATCAACATTGTCAACAAAAATCAAAGGAAAATGGTCCAAAGAATTTTGATAATCGTTATTATTATGATGAACACTATTTGAAGCCACCAATCGATCAACAACATAGGATAAGACAAATAAATAATTACCATAACCATCATGAGAACAATCACAAGACCGTAAAAAAAGAGAACTACAATAACAACAACCTGGATAATTCGACTCAAACGAATGGGAAAATCACTGAAACGAATGATGATGGTGATGATTATGAAGATAATAGACGAAATATGTTAATGTCTCATGCTGTGGAAAATGTTAAAATTAACAATCATAATAATAAAACAAAATCCGTGATCAAACATCAACAACATCAACGTAATAAGCTGAATAAAACAATGAGTCGAGAACATTCATCGGCATTTGTTATTGTCGATGATGATGATGATGAAAATATTAAACCACATCCATTGAGACATTCCGAATTGCAAATGAAATCGAATTTAAATAATGAAATTCAACAACAAAAGAAACAACTGTTACATGATCCAACCGATTTCATCAGACCATTTTTCATTAGCCATCCTGGCAAACAGACGAATTCAAAATCGAAAGCCATTACCAATAGCCAACATCAACTTGAAACGAAAATGGCTGGACTTGGTCTCAACGGCATTAGTATATCATCGGATTCGGGTAACTGATTTTTAATTGATTTTCTTCATGTTTAATTGAATTAATATTTATTTTTTCTATGTTTTATGTTGCCACGCTTGTTGTCTTTCTTTGAATTCATGTCACAAGGAATGGAAGAATATGATTGCCATTCAAGTGCTGAACATAGTCCTTTGGGATACAATCATAGCCAGAACTTCAACAATGTACACGATTATCAAAGCACGTGGATTCAATCAAGTTATGATCCAATAATGCAACAATCTGATATTTCAATGGTTCGTGGCAAAAATCCGAATTCCTTCATAAGTGCTGATAAAATCAATGGTCATTTGACTAAAATGGCAAATTCTAAAGCGAGTCCTATTCAATCATTAATAAGGCCAAATACCAGAGATTTTCGACGTCAAGCTGGCCATTGGTCCAATACGAATCTAGAAAGCCAACTGAGCTTTATTCCATGATATTATTTTATATAGCATATTATATTGATTAAACAAATCCAAATAAATTGCAATAACACACTGTAAATAAAGAATGAAAAAGTATATCACAAGTTATCTACAAAATTCAAAATAAACATCAATAACACATTCTAAATAATCAATTGCTATCAATTTCATAACCGTGGTGACAATCTTTAAAAATTTCATTTTTAAAACTAGTGCTGCCATCTATTGACGGAAATTAAAACTACAAACCTGGGCATTCAACAGGTGGCCGATACTAACGCCATCTATATTGCTCATTTTAGCCTGATTGTAGAAAAAAATGAGCAATATAGAGGGCGTTAGTATCGGCCACCTGTTGAATGCTCAGGTTTGTAGTTTTAATTTTCGTCAATAGATGGCGCCAAATTCAATTAATATATTTTATTTAATAAGAGATGGCACTACGGGTATAATAAAAAAAAATCAATAGCAATTTCTTATTTAAAATGGTCAAATGAATTGCTTTTGGTAATTCCAATCATTAAATTGAATTTTTATTTAGAAAAAGATGTGCTTGTGTTTCAATCATAATCATACATAAATGACTCCATACGTAATGAGTAGTAGTGTATATTAGGCTTTGATTTCATTTGGCTGCTGTATGGAACTTGGATTATTTATGTTAACTGGCATTGCTGCGCGACAACGAAATAACGAAAAAAAATGATCACGAAAACGTTTGTTCATAAAACAGTATGTGATTGGATTATTACAGGTGGAACAAAAACATAATAAATGACAAACAGAAATGATATCGATACCAATCCAACGTGAAACTTTTTGACTTGTACCATATACTAATTCTGGCCGATATAAGGCCATAGTATCCAATAGAAATATTGGTGACCAGCAAATGAAAAATTCAATGACAACAACAAATAACATGATTATAATCCGCCGTTGTCTTGATGTGCCATGGTATGAATGAGAGCTGGTATTGGCCACAAGTAATATGGCTCGATTATTGGCAAATTGTACACTGCTACCGGATCCACAATGTTCCAAAGATGATGATAGACCATTATTGATGATTGGTGATTGAACACGATGATTACTCGATGATCGATTCAACAATAATGCGGCTGTTGTTGGCGATATAACTGTTTCAGCTATATTTTGGTCAATTTCAAATCGATTAGATTGTCGTTTGTCGTATGAATGGTTATTGTCAGACATGTGATTGCCATTCTGATTAGATTGAAACTTTTGGCATCGAATATTGTTACTAGTATTATCAGCATCAATCAAATCAGTTAGGCTACAATTATCTTGTTGTTGATGAATTGAAGTGGTCTTGTAGCTATAGCCTAATTGAAATTGAAAATAAAAAAAAAATGAATGAATGAATGAATGAAAAAACTTAAATTCTATGAATCTGTACGCTTCTTGAATATTAATATGAATATTATATAGTTGAAAAATGTTTCAATTCCGAAATTTTTCACTTACTTGAGCTTTTATTCTTCATTGTAGTCATTGCAATCGACATTTGTAAATGTTTGGTTTGGCCTAATTGTTTTTGTTGTTGATGATTATGATTATCTCCATTGGTCTGGGTCTGTTGTTTTTTAACTGAAACACTATTTCGTAATGTCAATGCGATTGAACTATAAGTCATTATCATTATAATTAATGGAATGATCAATAGAATAAAATCCAAGAATAATGTGAACACTTGTTTATGCAAAAATGATGGCCATGCTTCACGACATTTATAATGTCCTATATATAAATAGAAAAAAAAGAATAAATTAGTTTGTTTTTTCTTTGATTTCGTAACAAATAAGAAATTGGTAATGAAAATTTATTCTCTTTACAAGTGCTATGTGTGTTTATTTTCATTGTATTACTGTATTCTATTTGGACTGATTGAATTAATAGTAAAAAGGTGTGTACTCAGCCTATTGAGCCTGATTAATTACATATTAAACCTTGTAACCTTGAATGGTTGATTTTTTATTCTTAGCATTGGAGATTCTCTTCTATATGTGTGTGTGTGTTGGTATGATATAAATAATTCATTCTTTATTTGCTAACTTGTTCTTTTTTGCTATTTTCGTTTATTTACAATATGGGATAGATCCAATAATAATTACCTGTTTGATTAGTTTGTTGTAGTTTGCTTACAATGGCCGTTGGTGACATTGTTATGAATGCCAATGTCCATACCATTGCCAATATACGGTAAGCATGTTTTTTTGTTTGTCTTGATTCTCTTGATCGAAATGGATGACAAATGGCATAATAACGTTCAATCGACATAGATACCAATGTCCATACAGATACGGCTACAGAAACAGCTATGTGTGTGTGTAAACACGATAGTAATGCCAAATTTATAAAAGAAATGGGTACCGAAATTCCAGAAAATACATGAACAAACAAACAAACATCAATAACAAAAACAAAAAGAGAAAAAATAGTAAGAGATTAATATTTTTGTTTTTTTCATAAAAAAAGATCTTTCAAATGTTATTGATGTTGTTTTTTCTTTTACCTTGAAAATATGAAATCATATGGCACACAAAAGCTCCAAATATGAATCGACGTAATAGAACACCGACCAATGTGAATGGCATACAGAAAACACCCAATAGTAGATCAGAAATGGCCAAATTGAGTAAAAATATATTTGTAACTGAACGCATTGAACGATCCAATGTAAGTGTGATTATCACAAGTAAATTGCCAACAATAGACAATATAAATATGATTGAATATGGTAATATTAATGTTAGTATTGTATCCAATGTTAATATGGCTACCAACGATAATGATGACGATGATAGTGATGATGATGATTCTGTTGTTGCCAAAGATTCTGTTCTTGTTGCAGTTGATGAAGAATGATTGTAATAATCATCTTCATAAAAAATTGGCATTATTGTTGCCGTTGTTGGCGTTGGTATTGCCATCGACAATGATTGTGGTTGTTTTTGATCAATATTCAAATGATCATTATGAAGTTTAATAAATAAATTATTAGCCGTAGACCATATTGATAATGGATGATAATTTAAATCCTGTGGCCAATGTTTTAGATGAGTATGATAATGATGATGATGTTGATGGTAATAATGATGCGTCGATGGTGATGACATTATAATCGAAAAATAAAAATAAGAATGATTGAATGCTATTCGTTGATTGTTGTTGTTGCTGTTGCACCGTTGTACGATTAATCTAGAATCTAGATAATCAAAGAAAAAATTGTCATCATGTCCTTGGATAATCACAAATGTAAACGTACGATTTGAGGAAAAAAATTAATAAATTACAAAACCTTTATAGTATACACATCATCATTATATTGGCATCATCAATAAATAATCATCGGATATGAAAAAATATCGTGTTAAGCAGGCTCTTCAATTATTTTTTTCTCAATATATATTAGAATAATGACATGTTCCTAATATCTTATGAGGATGATCAAAATCATCAATGTCATTATTGTTGTTTTAAAATGATCATCCTTATAAGACAAGCACTAGAATTCGTAGTATTTTTCACGTTACTTTTATTTTTTTCGGTCGAAATTCTGTAATATTATTTCTAATCCACACCATTATCATCATCAAAGTCGACTTTTTCATCATTAAATAACAAAACCAGGGAAAAACCTATTTAAAAGAATGGAATGAAAATAATAATGAATAGTGCAAAAAAACAATAAACATAATGACATTAAATGGAGAAAAAAAACATGGGATAACAAGGATAAATATTCATCAAGAATATGGGAAAGAGAGAAAAAAAGTAAAAGTCAAAGCCAAGAAAAAAGTGCGTGCATAATTTGAATGAATTTATTTCTTCTTTGAAGTGGAACAACAAAAAAAAAATATATTCATAAACATAAGATGTGTGAAACGAATCGTAACGAATCATTTAAAAGTAAGAGAAAAAGAAAAACTTTAGTTCTCAATGCAAACCATTACATCAACGTCATATGGTAGTGTTATGTACAAGTGTACAACAACAACACCTTAATAATTTATGCCTTTTGTATAAATACATACATCGAAAGCAGAATAAAAATAAAAAATTCCAACATCAAGATTTGAAAAAAAGATGAAAAAATCATTTATAGCCATCATTCGGATTATTGTAAATTTTTTTTTGTACGGGAATTTTTTTATTTTTATTTTTTATTTTGTTTCATTGTATGATGATCAATGAAGAAAAAAATTACCGAAAAAATCACAACGAATGTATAGCAGCACACATACATATAAAAGTGGCTATAATAATCCTTGATGTGTTTATAGCGTGTGGTACACACATTCAAAACAAAAAAACAATCACATCACATGATGATTGACTGATACTGGCTGGCTAACATTTTGAGAACATAGTTTTCTAGTATAAAATAATAATAAAATACATTATTATTTCAAATAGTAAAAATAGAAATAGCTGTCACCCATATATTGATGACATATAAGTACTTAAACTGTTAAATTGATTTTTGTTTGTTTTCACATTTCATTTCACAATTTTGGGGGTAATAATCCAGATTGGTAAAACAAAACAAAAAAAACATTCCCTGACTATGGGCACAGATTTTGTTTTTCTGTGTTTGTGTGTGTGTGTGTGTGTTTAAGTAATAACCGTAATCGAATGATGATGGAAAAATACAATCATACAAAAATTCATCAAACGATACTTGAGATTGTTCAAAAAAAAAACAATCCAATGAATTCATGATCTTATTTTTCTAGGAATTTTAAAGGAATCTTTTTTTGTTTGATGATGATTCCTAATCTTACATAATGATGATGACAATGGCTTTGCAGAAAAAACAACAATAATGAGCGAGGGACAAAAAAGTTTTGAAAACAAAAAAGGTTAATGTAAACAGAATTTTTTACCCTTTATTTTTGTCTTTGTCATCGTCGTTGTTGTTGTCGTTATTGCTTTAATGCGGATTTGACGTATCTAATTATGATGTCGAAAAAACAAGAAGAAAAGAATTCTTCATAGGGTGATGATGAGATTTTTTAATATCCCCGATTATTTAATTTTTCTTAAAAAACTTTCTTAATTTATTTGGTTGTTTTCGTAATTTCACATTCACATACAAACAATGACATGATCACTAATCTTCAAAAAGATCATTATGATGTAATGGCTAGCCTTAGGAAAATATGGCAAACTTTCTCTTTCGAAAATTCAAATAATCTGATCAACAAGCAAAAGAGAAAATAAAAAATTTTTGTGCTAGCCTAGATCAAGAATCGTAATGGAAAGACCTTAAAAAATAAAAAGCAAACAGGTTTTTGGTCATGATCAATTTCGTAATTAATTTAGTATTTACGGTAGTACTTTAAAATAAGACGCATCTTATACAAAAAAAATGAAAAATAGTTGCTGTATAAAAAAAAAATTTATTTAGAGAAAAAAATCATTCACATTATACAAACGGATCAATAAAAAAACGGTATTTGTGATGTAAAGTGATTGATGATACGGAACTTTTTCTCTTTCTCTTTCTGAGTGTGTAGGTGTGTGTGGCACAAATAAATAAAGTACATACGTACCAAATGTGAAATGAGTTTGAAAACTAAAAAATTACGTAATTCATATCCGCTTTGAAAAAAGTGAGTTATTCTTGAAAAAAAACATTAAAAATTTTTTGATTGCAAAACATTTCAGTTTTTTCTATTATTATTGTTTTTATTATTTTTGTTTATTCATTCACAAAAAGTTTGAAGATGATAATGATGATGAAAACAAAAACAAAACAAAAAATCCCAAGAGAAGGATAGGGTAGTACAGTAGTATTCTCGTTCAAAATAATGGAGAGAAAAAATATTCCATAATGGCCTTGAATGAATATTCTATGTGTTTTACAACAAGATTTTTTTTTTTGATGGATACGATAAACGAAAAGGGAATTATCGGATCCAAAATGACGAGAATCTATTTAGAATAATTTTTCTGTTGTTGTTTGCAAAAGCATCTTTTTCTCATGAATCACAAAGACACATAAACATAAACATAAATACAAAAATACCCCATTTGAAATTGGAATGAAACAAATTGATTATCATTGCCAACTGGAAAACTGGAAACTATTAGGGCTTGATTTTTATTTTTTATTCCATCAAAGGTTTTTTTTGCTGATGTACAAGATTTTTGTG
Organism: Dermatophagoides farinae; assembly: GCF_024713945.1. NCBI lineage: Eukaryota > Metazoa > Arthropoda > Arachnida > Sarcoptiformes > Pyroglyphidae > Dermatophagoides > Dermatophagoides farinae. The sequence continues at coordinate 8,071,712 of NC_134678.1, forward strand.
ACAAACGTTCAACGTTATAGATAGAAACAGAATTGTTTCCGTTTTGTTTTTGCATTGTTTTGTTCAATTTAAAATTGAATGATGAATTTATTCAATCAGTCAGTTTTCCAGTGAAATTTTTCTTTTCATTTTGTTGATTATAGTATGTGGCAGAATAATGAATGACCGAAGCAAAGATTTATTTAATTCATGACAAAACAAAACAATCAAATAAAATCTAATAGAATTTCTCATTCGTTCATTTGTTTTTATCAATCGATTTGACTATATATGGTAGTCTAGTAGAAATTGATTAAATTCTCTCATTTCGCTTTTACACACTCGGTGTTCATTACCCTTCTTGTATGTTTGTTTCAGACAAATCAAATGCTATTGTCAGAATCAATTGATGATGGCAAGTAAATAAAATTAACAAAAAAAAGGATCCATGGAGATTCTAAACATTTTTACATGGTCCTTTTTTCCTTTCTCACTCTTTTTATGCCATTCTTGGTGGCTTTACTCTCACGTATTGACCCCAGTTCATTTCATTCAATTCTTGGTTGATTATTATTTTTAATGTGTGTGTTTGTGTAATATTTTCCCTTGTGGCTCCAATCAACCACCAACAACAACCATTCAGGTCCAGGTTTAATGATATGCCATTAAAATTTATTCACTTCTCTAATGATTATGATAATTAAATGATAAAAAAAAGAAAGAATAGATATTCACATCATACAAAATGAGAATTTTCTTTGAAATTCTTATCATGATAAGAAAATCCAAAAAAGAGAGAAAAAACAGAATTCTACATATGAAATGAATATAGAATTGATCTGTATTATTATTAAAATTGTGGTGGCAAGAATATAATTCGTTAAATAAAATTTAAGAAATTTCTGAAAAAAGAATGAAAATAATTGAACAGAATTTTAAATCCACAATTATATCTCAACTTTCGTTTTTTTTGAATTTAATTGCTCATCAGAATTTTCATTCTTTTTTGATAACAACAATAACAAGACGATTCTATTTCCGTTCAGCATTTTCTTTGAGATAAATTAAGAATTTTCGATCCGAATTTTTTTCTTTAACATTCTCTCTCTTCAAAGGGTTCTAATTTTTAACATTAATTAATTCAATTAATGATTATATGGTGATAGTGAATTAAGTTGTGCAACATTTCCTTCAATGTATGTAATGTTTAGTTTAATCACTGGAATTTATACTTTAAT